>NC_038250.2:44688965-44736962 GCF_000004515.6 Glycine max
TTATCCAAAATCTTATCCACCAAAAACCCTTCACCATCTTCATCCTTCACTTTAAAAATATTGACAGTAATTTTAATCAAGAAACTCTCAAGTTCCTCTCTGTTGCACTCTGCAAAAATCTCTACAAGCTCAAAATTCGACAAGCCACCGACGTGCTTCAAAACATCGTAGGCTTCAAAGATGAGTTGCATGTTGCCATATTTGATTTCGTTGTTGATGAGGACATGACAAGGACTAAGGGCAAGGAATCTTTAGAAGGACTTGGAGGACCTATGCCAAGGACCGGAACAGAGAAGGCCAAGGAAGCTCTTCAACAAGTGTTAACCATTCTATTTGAATATAGGCCCAAGTTACAAGTGGAGAAGCTTCGGATTGTCAATTGCACCATGTTCCAAGAAGAGTAAAGGGTGCCACCTTTGTTGAGTGATTTTATTAGTATTTTGTTAGTTGAAATAAAGGCCCAAAATTATGTTAAAGTGATTGTCAATTCTCTTTGGATTTTCACCACCTATGGCTTGTTTTAATTTAAAGAAATTAAGATTTAATAAGGTGGAAACTCTAGGCTTGTGGCTTGTTGAGACTTTGGCAAGTGCACCAAATCTCTCTTAAGTAGTAAACCTTGGAAGTCCGAGTATCGTTTCCACAGGGATTTTATTGCACTTTATCGAATACTTCTCAATTTGTAAGTGATAGTAAAATAATAAAAGCAGGAATAAGTGCAGGAATAGGTTGCTATTACTAAATCAAATGGTTTAAAAGGAAAGACAATTAATAAAAATTCCAAGACCGGACAAACCCAATTGGCCTACGATGCATGTAAATATGATATTCATTACCAATGCACTGGTATTAGTTCTACCCACATCTATTAATTTTACCTGTCCCTGATGCCTCACGTTGACAAGCCTATTTTAACTACCTATCTCCCAAATGCCTTTGCGAAGATTCAATAGTTAAAATGCATTAAGATTAAGTTCTAGATGTTGCTAAATGCATGGGCATTGAGTTATCATTCTATGCCTAGCAATGCTAACCCAAGGATTCTTTTCTTAAGATGTTCTATTAGGTACTACCCTTTCCCAAGTGTATAACCCCTAAAACTAATGCATGCATTAAATCTTAAACCCTTATTAGGAAATACCCTCTCCCGAGCGAATAAAACCCAAAAGAAATTCAGGAACGAATGCAAGATAATAAGAAAAGAATTAGAACAAAAAAACCTGGAATAAATTCTCTTTGCATTGATAATTCTTGAAGCACACCGTACATCGTTGGCTTTTTAGGCCTGCCAGGCCCTAGCTAAGGGATTAGCCACTCATGGCCATTGAGGGCTTTACAACTGGGGGTAAAAGAAAGAATAGGGATAAAAACAAAGAATATAGAGAGAGAAGAGAGAGCTCAGGCTTGGAGTGCTTAGAAGAGTGCTCAGAGGCGAGATGTTGATTCCTTGGGGTTGGCTCTCTATTTATAGTTGTTGACGTGGGCTTTGGGCCTTCATAGTCGTGCTCAGCGCGACACCTCGTGCTTAGCGCGATCGGATCACGCGCTTAACCCGCCATGCAGGCTTAGCCTATGCTTCTGTTGGATCGCACGCTTAGCTCGTAGCCGAGCTTAGCGCGCATAACGGATTCTGCATCTTCGAGCTCAACGCCTCACTTAGCGCCTGTCTTCTTTGCTCGCTTAGCGCCTGATGCGCGCTTAGCGCGAGTGTTGGGCTGGGCCTGCTTCAGAACTATTTTTTTCTCTTCATTTATGTTGCCCTTTTTGCTTAATGTAACCTCATTTTTCGTATCTGCAACCAGAAATTCAACTTAATTAATTTTTCAACTTTTAATTATAAATAACTGCTAAATAATTAATTCTAGGCCAAAATTTGATTAATTAACTACTATTAATTCACAATTATTTAGCAGTTATCAAAATCCCCCAAATTAAACTTTTCTTGTCCCCAAGCAAACCAAGAATAAAAGCAAATAAATTTTCAAGCAAGTTCTGAGTGTTCCAACACTATCAATGGCTTCAGTTCCTCCTTCTTTCAGTGGTCCTTTTCGCATCTGTCAACATCTCAAAATGAAAGCATAAAACACAAGAGTGGAACTAGTCAGTCCTCTGAAATCTTAATCAAATTTGGCTTGCCTTACTTTCCTCACAAGGCTGGTGTTTCCCTCTGCTCACAAGTGTCTGGTTCAGTGTTTGCAATTTTACTAACAACTTGCAAGTAAGACTCCAAAGTTTTGCATTTCATCTCAATTACAGTTATCTTTAGTTACTTTAGGTGGATCACTAAGGACTTTGTTGGCTTGTATTGGGGCTTGGCTTACAAAAAATCATGGTTTTTCTTGGGAATTCAAACTTAGGATTAAGAGAGCAAAAATTTCTAATTCTTCCGATGCCTTTTTCTTAATCCTTTTATTTTCCCACAACACTTTTCTTTTGACACCTCTCTTGCTCCTTTTGTTTCTGCCCTTTATTACATTTTTTTTTTTGAATTGGGCCTACAGTTTGTAAAAGGTGTCTTACTATGTGCTGTGCTATTATCTTAGCTACCTATTTCCCAAAATCCCCCAAATTAAGACCTTTATAACCCATTTTTGCTCTCTTATCATCCTAAAGGGTCAGGACTATCATTTTATTGGCTCAAGGGTTAATTCAAAATAATATATTGGCTCAATCATGGGTTCAAGGGGTAAAAATCATGTCGGGTTGGCTTTTTGGCTAAGTAGCTAAACATAACAAACATGGCCTTGATCATATCCACCTTAAGTAACTATTCTAACAGTTTAAGAATGATGCAAAACCAGGAACTTAAAAATAGGTGTTTTCTCTCACAATTAATTTCACACTCTCACCGGGACTTAAGCAAGTATTAGGCGTACCAGTTATGACCTTGTTCCATCAGGCTAACCTTCCCACCTTGTGCTATTCATGTTCCATTTCTTGACCTGACTTGTGCTTTCAGAACCAGTGTTTCCAAGGAGTAGTGGCATCTCAAGTGTTTGAACCTTCCAGAACAAGCTCAAAAATTATGATTGCTCAAGTTTACCATGCAATTATTACTCAAAAAACAGATACTGAAATACTAATATTATTACTACTACTTCTTTGTAATACCCAAACAGACTACATAAAAGAAACATACAACATAAAAGAAGAAAACATCAAAACATAAAAGAAACATCAAAACATAAGAGAAAATATCAAAATATAAGAAAAAAAATCAATTGCCTTCGTCCAAGTCTGCCCATGGGCCCCAGTCAGCGCTAGCTAGCTAGGTCAGCAATGAGGTCTTCATCGGTCGCAGGATCCTCAGCGGCTCCAGAAGGCTCTGCCCCCCTGTCAATGGAGGGCTGGTCTCCTGGCCAGGCAACCTGCTGACGATAAGCCTCTAGAGTGATGAGTGGTGGGTCCATCTGCAGATGTAGGGACAACTTGTGCATGTTCTCCATGATGAGCTGCTGTCTGATGTGAAGGGACCTCAGAATCTGACCATGCTTGTCCAGAGATGCTGAGGTGGAGGCAGGTGGAGGTCGCTGTCTCTGGGAAGAAGGCTGAGACGAAGGCTGGGTAGGAAGAGGGGCCTCTGATGTCGAGGCTCTGGTACGTGTGCGGTGAGTCCTTGGAAATGTGATCGATGGATCGGCGGGGTTCCAGCAGTTCTTCTTCATGTAGGCCAAGTTGATTGCAGGGCTGAGTGACTCAAAGATCAGGGTATCAGAAACCACCCCTGAATGTCACACAACGCTGTAATCAATGCCGGGAACCCGAGCCTCGAGGTGCTGGACTGGGCAATCTGACTAATCTGCTGAGATATAAAGTTGCCCACGTCCATATCCATCCGGCTCACCAAACCGTAGATCAAGTGTGCCCTGTCAAGATTAACATTAGATGTGTGAGAAGTGGGTGCGATATCATAATAAGAAAGGACACTCCATGTCTGAGCGAGTGTCGTCATGTCCTTCTTCAGCAGTTTCCAGGGAAGGCCATCGGCGTTTAGAACAAAACGCCCCCCTGGAGTACATAGTGTGGCGGCGATGGTGTCAGGATCGGGGTGAGTGCTGAGGTATCTGGTGTATGCTGGGTACTTTTCCCCGTCCTCCAAGATGACTGGGGTGTCGAGGAAGTCGTTAATTGTGTCAGCGTCAAAACGAACGACCTGTCCTCTCAACCTGCAGAATCTGGGACTGTGGTCCTCTGGATCATAAAGGTTCGAATAGAACTCCTTCACCAGAGCCACATCGATCCTCTTCTCTGGTAGACATGTAAGCACCTAGTCCCATCTGCGCCTCCTGAGTTCCTGGAGGAACTCATCGAACATCCCAAGCTCAAGTTCAACATTCCTCTCCAGAAGGATGTTTCGAAGCTGAATGTTGTCTTGGTACCTGTGCCAAGCGATCTCTGAGGTAAAGCGGGAAGAGTCCCAGTTGGACGCTTCCCCTGGTGTGGGCACGGCACGGCGTTTACGGGAGGCCATCTGAAAAAAAACAAAAATAGCAGAACAGACTGCAGTTAGTAAACATGGGGGGTGCAAAAAGTAAATAAATTAGGGGTGAAGGTAGTAAAGAAGGGTGCAGAAAGTAAAAGGAAGGGGGAGCAGAAAGTAAAGCAGAAGGGGGTGAGGAGAGTAGAAGTGGGGGTGTAAAGAGCAAAGCGTGAAGGCTGATGGCCCTGAGGCCCAGCCCCGCGCTTGGCGCCCCTGTCTGTTGAAGGAGGCACTCGCTTAGCGCCACTAACACGCGCTTAGCGCGTTCGCTGAGGTTGATGAGCGCGCTTAGCACGACCGTGCTGGCTATGCGCGTGCTTCGTGGTGGCTCCTCTGTTTTGCAACGGCTTAGCGCGCTCCTCGTTTTGTTTTTCATGTTGCATGTTCCCGCTAAGCCTATGTGCAAGGCTTAGCGTGATGATACATGTAAAGTTTACAGCACAATCCAGATTCAAATATGTGAGTAGAAAAACAGTGCAGAGAAAGAAGGTATTCTGAGAGTTGGAAGGCGCAGAAGAAGGAAAAATATGGGGTTCTAAGATGAAAAACCCCCTGGGAGGCAACTGAGGGGTTGGGGGCATTTCGAAAACTCCCCAGAATTTATGACATTCGCGCTTTAGCGCGCTTGTGGCCGCTAAGCGCACCAAGGGAAGCACCCCTTGGTTGCCTCTCAGATTTAAAATTCAAAATTCAAAAACTTACCTGGGTGCTTAGCGCAAGGTCTCGCGCTAAGCGTTTGGCTTCGTGCAGCCCACTTTACTTCTGCTATTGGCACCCCTCCTATTGCTGACTGCACCGGTTGGACCTTTGCTTTTCGTACCCCTTGTTTGCTGTTTGCACCTGTTGGGCTTTTTTTATATAAAATAAATGACTACATATTTACAATATATGTTGGGTTGCCTCCCAACCAGTGCTTAGTTTATTGTCTTTAGCTAGACAGTAGGCCTTCTCAAGGATCATTTAAGTAGATGATGGTCGTCAATCACTCTAGTTGTCCTCTGTTATACGGCTTCAAGCGCTGTCCATTGACGATCCATTTTTTCTCAAAGTTCTCTTCTCTAGGGTCCACCAATTCCACTGCTCCATGAGGTCTGACTTCTTTTATGATAAATGGCCCTGACCACTTGGACTTCAGCTTACCTGGGAATAGCCTTAGCCTCGAGTTAAAGAGTAATACTTGCTGCCTTGGCTGGAATTCTCTCCTTTGCAGTTTCTTATCATGATATGCCTTCGTCTTTTCCTTGTAAATTTTGGATGACTCATAGGCATTCAGTCTCATCTCTTCTAACTCCTGAAGCTGTAATTTCCTCTTTTCCCCGCATGCATTGTCGTCAAAGTTAAGCAACTTAAGAGCCCAATATGCTTTGTGCTCCAGCTCTACTGGTAATTGGCATGCCTTCCCATACACTAGCTGAAATGGCGATAAGCCGATGGTGGTCTTGAACGCGGTCCTATAGGCCCAGAGAGTATCATCGAAATTCAAGGCCCAATCCTTTCTGGATGATGCAACTGTCTTCTCCAGGATTCGCTTGAGCTCCCTGTTAGAGATTTCTGCTTAGCCATTTGTCTGAGGATGATAAGGTGTGGCCACCTTATGTTGGACATTATAGTGCTCCAAGACTTTCTTCAACTGATTGTTGAAGAAGTGCGTTCCTTCATCACTAATCAAGGCTCGTGGGACTCTGAAACGGGAGAAAATGTTCTTCTTTAGAAATTTAATCACTACCCTGGCATCATCCTTTGGCGTAGCTATGGCTTCCACCCATTTGGAGACATAATCCACTGCTACCAAGATGTAGATATTTCCATATGACGAAGGCAGGGGTCCCATGAAGTCTATGCCCCAACAGTCAAAGATCTCCACTTCCATGATATTCTGTAAAGGCATCTCATTTCTTCGAGATATTCCCCATATTCATCTGGCATTGATCACAACAACGCACAAACTTGTAAGCATCTTTAAAAAGAGAGGGCCAGAAAAAACCTGATTGTAGCACTTTTGCTGCCATTCTGTCCCCGCTGTGATGTCCGCCATATGGTGAACTGTGACAGTGCCAAAGAATGCTTCGTGCTTCTTCCTTGGTGACGCATCTCCTTAATACATTATCTGCTCCCGCCTTGAACAAATGAGGATCATCCCACACATAGAAGCGTGCATCATGTAGAAATTTCTTCCTCTGACTCCAATAAAAATCCTCTGGAATAACTCCCGTAGCTTTGTAATTTGCCATGTCTACAAACCAAGGTCTAGTGGTAACCTGCAAAAGAAACTCATCAGGAAATTCACCTCTTACCTCTGGTTCTTCCTTGGTGACTTCTTCATTCTTTAACCGAGATAAATGATCGGCTACCACATTCTCGGATCCTCTCTTGTCCTTGATGACGATGTCAAATTCTTGTAATAACAAGACCCATCTAATCAACCTTGGCTTTGAGTCTGTTTTGGCGAGTAGGTGTTTGATGGCAGCATGATCTGTAAAAATGGTGACCCTCGACCCTATTAAGTATGACCTGAACTTCTCCAAGGTAAAGACAATGGCTAGCATTTCCTTTTCTGTGGTGGCATAATTCAACTGTGCTTTATTCAGATCCCTGCTAGCATAATAGATGGCGTGAAATACCTTATCGTGCCTTTGTCCTAGAACTGCTCCTATTGCATAATCACTGGCATCGCACATTAGTTCAAAGTCCTTATTCCAGTCTGGTGCAATCATCACAGGTGCAGTGGTGAGCTTGTCCTTTAGTGTCTGAAATGCTACTGAACATTCTTCATCAAACTTGAAAACCACATCTTTATTCAGCAGGTTGCTTAGGGGTCTGGCAATCTTCGAGAAGTCCTTGATAAACCTCCTGTAGAATCCTGCATGCCCTAAGAAACTTCTGACACCTTTAACATTCAATGGTGGTGGCAGCTTCTCGATGACGTCTATCTTTGCCCGATCAACCTCAATCCCTCTAGCTGAGATCTTGTGGCCTAGGACTATGCCCTATCGAACCATAAAATGACACTTTTCCCAGTTCAGTACTAAGTTTGTTTCTACGCACCTCTGAAGTACCATCTCTAGGTTCCTCAAACAACTGTCAAATGAAGGTCCAAAAACTGAGAAGTTGTCCATAAATACCTCGATGCTTTTCTCCACCATGTCTGATTAAATGGCCAGCATGCACCTCTGAAATGTGGCTAGTGCATTACATAACCCGAATGGCATCCTTCTGTAAGCAAAGACGCCAAAAGGGCATGTGAAGGCCGTCTTCTCTTGGTCTCTGGGGTCCACCGCAATCTGATTATATCCCGAGTATCCATCCAAGAAACAGTAGTACACTTGCCCTGCAAGTCTCTCCAGCATCTGATCCATGAAAGGTAGAGGGAAATGGTCCTTCCGTGTGGCTTCATTCAGCTTGCGATAGTCGATACACATTCACCAGCCAGTGACAATTCGTGTTGGTATCAAGTCATTCTTCTCATTCCGTACCACTGTCATTCCACTTTTCTTGGGAACCACCTGTATTGGGCTTACCCAAGCATTGTCAGAGATGGGGTATATGAGCCCAGCCTCAAAGAGCTTGAGTACCTCCTTTCTTACCTCTTCCTTCATTGTTGGATTTAGCCGCCTTTGGGGTTGTCGGACTGGCTTGTAGTCCTCTTCCATCATTATTTTGTGTATGAAATAAGCAGGGCTAATTCCCTTAAGGTCCGATATATGTCATCCAATAGCTTCCCTGTGTTTCTTGAGGACATCTACTAACATGTTTTCCTCTTCTATTGTGAGTGCGTTACTGATCACTACAGGCTTATCTTCCTCTAAGAACACATACTTTAGATGATCAGGCAATATCTTCAACTCTATCTTCTTCTTCTCGAACAGAACTTTCTTCTCTAGCGTCTCAAATTTGGCTTCTCCCTCAGGAATATTGTCTTGTCGATCCAAGTCTTCCAAGCAAGCCTTCAGATCTTCTTCCTCTTCACTGGTTAGACAGTCCAAAGCATTTACCATTGCTTTCTCTAGTGAAGACTGTGGTGTCTTGAGAATACTGACATCTTCCTTATCAATCTCCTCTACTCTAAAGCACTTTCAACCTTCCTATGGGTACTTCATTGCTTTGAAAAGGTCGAAGGTGATCTTCTAATTGTCAATACTCAACTCCAAGTTCCTATTCCCCATATCCACCACACAGTTGGCAGTCAACATGAAAGGTCTGCCTAAGATGAGGGGAATTTCTATGTCTTCTTCGATATCCATTATGACAAAGTCCACCGGAAAAGTAAAGTGGCGTACCTTGACTAGGACATCTTCTACCACCCCGTATGGCCTTTTAATCGAGTGATCTGCTAGTTGAAACGTCATCTTGGTAGGATCTATCTTCAAATTTCCGATTCTTTTACACATTGACAAGGGCATCAGATTGATACTTGCTCCTAAATCAATGAGGGCCTTGTTCACCGTTTCCTTCCCTATGGTGCACGGGATGGTAACACTTCCAGGGTCCTTAAACTTCTTGGGTAGCTTCCTCTGTATTATAGCGCTGCAGTTACCCCCTACCACAATATTCTCATTGTCAATGTACTTCCCCTTCTTGGCGAGGATGTCCTTCATAAATTTGGAGTAGAAGAGCATCTGCTGTAAGGCTTCCCCGAATGGCATAGTGATCTCCAGCCCATTGAATATTTCCAAGAAACGTCTGAAGTAGCGTTCCTTGTTCTTTTTGGTGGATACCACAGGATATGTGAGATCTTGTGGTAGGGATGGCGGTTCTTCCTTCTCGGCTTCTCTTGCTTTTTGGCTCTTGGTTTTAGGTGGTGATGACACCTTCTCTTCTTCTTCTGTCCTTTCTTCTGGTGTCTCTGTCCTTTCTTCCTCTGGCTGGTCTTGTTCTTCAACCTTACCTTCCTCCTGTGCTTTTTTCTGCCCTCGAGTCAGCACTGTCTTGCATTCTTCCTTCGGATTTTTCTCCGTGTTAGCCCCGAAAGTTATAGTGGGCCGTTCAGCTTTGTCGTGTGCCAATTGGCCCATTTGAACTTCCAGATTCCGAATGGCTGCATTCGTGCTCTTTTGATGAGATCGTGTCTCCTGGATGAATTGCAGCAGCAGTTCTTTTATATTGGTGGGCTTTTCTTGCTGATTTGGACCTTGGCTGGGATGCTGGTATGGCGGTTGGTATGGTTGTTGGTATGGTTGTTGGTTCCTGTGCTCCTTATATTGGTTTCCCTGATTCCTCCACCCTGAACCTTGCGTGAAGTTTCTTCCTTGATTAAATCCCGGTGGCCCGTGATTGAATCCTGCTCCCCCTTGGTGGAATCCGGATGAGTTCCCCTGGTTGTAACCCTGAAATCCGCGATTTGGTATGCCCATATAGTTTACTTCTTGAGAGGTATCCTGTTGGCTTACACATTGTTCAGGCTCATGAGTTCCTCCGCATGTGGGGCATCCTTCTACCTGCAAAACAGAAGAGTGGGAAGAATATACCGCTTGTAATTATTGAGGTAATTTGCTGAGGGTTTCGGTAAGGGCTTCTATCTGCCTCGTCAACAACTTGTTTTGTGCCAGCGTCGCGTCCTGTGTGCCGAGTTCCAAGAGGCTTCTTTTCGTGGGAACATAGGTACGATCATGAAGGATTGCTTGATCGCTGGCCGCCATGTTCTCGATGAGTTCCATCGCTTTCTCGGGAGTCTTCAATTTGATCTTCCCTCCTACAGATGCATTTAGTAGCTGTTTCGATTGAGGTCGCAAGCCATCGATGAATATGTTCAGTTGTACTGGCTCGCTGTATCCGTGTGTCGGTGTCTTTCTTAACAGTCCGTGAAAACGGTCTAGTGCTTCGCTAAGGGATTCATCTGGGAATTGATGAAAAGAAGAAATCTCCATTTTCCCTTCGGCGGTCTTTGACTCTGGGAAGTACTTCTTTAAGAACTTTTCCACTACTTCTTCCCAGGTTCTTAAGCTGTTACCTTTGAAAGAATGCAACCACTGTTTTGCCTCTCCTGCTAGGGAAAAGGAGAAGAGGTTAAGGCGTACTGCATCTTCTGGGACTCCGGCGATTTTTACAGTGTTGCATATTTCTATGTACGAGGCGAGGTGAGCATATGGATCTTCGCTCGGAAGACCATGGAAGAGGTTCCCTTGGATTTGCTGAATAAGGGAGTGCGAGTAGGAAATATTGGCTGCTTGTACCTTCGGCCTTGCAATGCTCGTGAAGAACTGAGGAGTGGCGGTATTAGAGAAGTCCTCTAGGGTGACTCTTCGTGCCGGTTCCCCGTCCATTTCAGTGTGATGTGGAGAAAGAGGAGGTGAGGTGTAACTGCTTCCTTCTGTGTCTTGTTCCCTTCTTCTTCTTACAGCGTTGTTACGCCGACAAGTAGCTTCAATTTCTAAGTTAATAGGGACAACGTCTCCAGATGCAGTTCTGAGTCGCATAAAAACAAAAAGGCACTACCCGTGCAATTATGGAAGAAAGAAAGAATATAAGTGAAGAGAGAAAATACTAAGAGAATAAGCCAAGAAAAGAAGAGTTGGGCTTACAAACTGATATAGTATGGTAATTAAGTGCGAAAATAAAATCCCCGACAACGACGCCAAAAACTTGTTGAGACTTTGGCAAGTGCACCAAATCGCTCTTAAGTAGTAAACCTTGAAAGTCCGAGTATCGTTTCCACAGGGATTTTATTGCACTTTATTGAATACTTCTCAATTTGTAAGTGATAGTAAAATAATAAAAGCAGGAATAAGTGCAGGAATAGGTTGCTATTACTAAATCAAATGGTTTAAAAGGAAAGACAATTAATAAAAATGCCAAGACCAGACAAACCCAATTGGCCTACGATGCATGTAAATATGATATTCATTACCAATGCACTGGTATTAGTTCTACCCACATCTATTAATTTTACCTGTCCCTGATGCCTCACGTTGACAAGCCTATTTTAACTACCTATCTCCCAAATGTCTTTGCGAAGATTCAATAGTTAAAATGCATTAAGATTAAGTTCTAGATGTTGCTAAACGCATGGGCATTGAGTTATCATTCTATGCCTAGCATGCATTAAATCTTAAACCCTTATTATGAAATACCGTCTCCCGAGCGAATAAAACCCAAAAGAAATTCAAGAACGAATGCATGATAATAAGAAAAGAACTAGAACAGAAAAATCTGGAATAAATTCTCTTTACATTGATAATTCTTGAAGCACACCGTACATCGTTGGCTTTTTAGGCCTGCTAGGCCCTAGCTAAGGGATTAGCCACTCATGGCCATTGAGGGCTTTACAACTGGGGGTAAAAGAAAGAATAGGGATAAAAACAAAGAATATAGAGAGAGAAGAGAGAGCTCAGGCTTGGAGTGCTTAGAAAAGTGCTCTGAGGCGAGATGTTGATTCATTGGGACTGGCTCTCTATTTATAGTTGTTGAAGTGGGCTTTGGGCCTTCATAGTCGCGCTCAACGCGACACCTCACGCTTAGCGCGTTCGGATCGCGCGCTTAGCCCGCCATGCAGGCTTAGCCTGTGCTTCTATTGGATCGCGCGCTTAGCGTGTAGCTGGGCTTAGCGCGCGTAACGGATTCTGCATCTTCGAGCTCAAAGATTCTTGTTGGATGCTCTCAATGCTTAAATGCAAAGACTATTGAGAGAGAACAACAAGGAGTTGTATGAAAGAATTGAGCGATTAGAGAATCGTGAATGTCATGAGGACGAAAGGAGATGAGGAAATGGTGGTGGTCCAAGGCCAAACCGAATTGAAGGAATCAAGCTCAACATTCCTCCCTTTAAAGGCAAAAGTGATCCGGAGGCATATTTGGAGTGGGAGCTCAAGATAGAGCATATCTTCTCATGTAACCCCTTTGAGGAGGCCCAAAAATTGAAGCTAGCAGCTGTGGAATTCTCGGATTATGCTCTTGTGTGGTGGAATAAATTGCAAAAGGAGAGAGCTAGAAATGAGGGGCCTTTGGTGGAAACTTGGGTTAAGATGAAAAGGATCATAAGGAAGTGGTATGTGCCGGCAAGCTAAACTAGGGACTTAAAATTCAAACTTCAAAAGTTGTCCCAAGGTAGCAAAGGCGTTGAGGAATACTATAAAGAAATGAAGGTGCTTATGATTCAAGCCAAGATAAAATAGGATGAAAAGGTAACTATGGCAAGATTTCTTAATGGTTTAAATATTGATATTCATGATGTTGTTGAGCTGCAAGAATTTTTTGAAATGGAGGATTTGCTTCACAAAAAAATTCGAGTAGAGAAACAATTGAAGAGGAAAGTATGGCCAAAAGGAGTTCCACTAATTATGGTTCTTCTAGTTGGAAGGACAAGAGCAAAGGGGTTGCCACCTCTAATGCGGCATCTATACCATCAAAAACTCCTCCAAAATTCTGTGAACAATCCTTAAAAAAGAGTCAGGATGTGAAGTGTTTTCGAAGCCAAGGCTTGGGACATTATGCATATGAGTGCCCTAACAAGAAAGCCATGATTCTTAGAGATGGAGAGTATATTAGTGAGTCTAAAGTTGAAAAGGGAGAAGAAAGTGAGGATGATGAGGATGAAGTGGAGAAAACACCAGAGGGAGAATTGTTAATGATTAGGCGGTTACTTGGCCATCAATTGAAGTCTATGGAGGAAAGTCAAAGAGAAAACATTTTCCTACCCTTAACTATTCTACTTATGATAAGGAGTTGTATGCCTTAGTGAGAGCGTTGAAAACATGGCAACACTATCTTTATCCCAAGGAGTTTGTGATCCATAGTGACCATGAGTCCCTAAAATACTTAAAGGGACAAGGTAAGCTAAACAAAAGGCATGCCAAATGAGTGGAATTTGTTGAGCAATTTCCTTATGTTATTAAACATAAAAAGGGAAAAGGAAATATTGTTACGGATGCCTTGTCAAGGAGACACTTTTTGCTTTCTATGCTTGAAACAAAAATGATTGGATTTGATTGCTTGAAAGAAATGTATGAGGGAGATGACACCTTTGGTGAAATCTTCAAAAATTGTGAAAAGTTTTCTAAAGATGGTTTTTATAGATATGAGGGCTACCTCTTCAAAGAAAATAAATTATGTGTGCCCAAGTGTTCTACTAGAAACTTGCTCGTGTGTGAAGCCCATAAAGGTGGGTTGATGGGGCATTTTGGGGTCCAAAAGACCTTAGATATATTGAAAGAGCATTTTTTATTGGCCTAACATGAAGAAAAACGTGCAGAAATTTTGTGAGCATTGTATTGTTTGCAAAAAGGCCAAGTCAAAGGTAATGTCTCATGGTTTGTATACCCCTTTATCAATTCCGGATTCTCCATGGATTGATTTATATGTGGACTTTGTTTTAGGGCTGCCTAGAACAAGTAATGGTAAGGATTCCATATTTGTTGTTGTTGATAGGTTTTCTAAAATGGCTCATTTTATTCCTTGTAGGAAATTTGATGATGTTAATCATGTGGTGGATTTGTTCTTCAAAGAAGTGGTGAAACTCCATGGATTACCAAAAAGCATTGTTAGTGATAGGGACTCCAAGTTCCTAAGCCATTTTTGGAGGACCTTATGGGGAAAGTTGGGTACTAAGTTAATATTTTCTACTACTTGTCACCCTAAAACGGATGTACAAATAGAGGTCGTGAATAGGACTTTGGGTACCTTTCTAAGGACTGTTTTGAAAAATAATCTTAAAAATTGGGAAGTTTGCTTACCTCACATTGAATTTGCTTATAATAGGGTTGTGCATAGCACCACTAGATGTTCTCCTTCTGAGGTTGTTTATGATTTCAATCCACTAATTCCTCTTGATTTGTTGTCAATGCCTAATATTTCAGTTTTTGAGCATAAGGAAGGACAAGCCAAAGCAGACTATGTGAAAAAGTTCCATGAAAGAGTCAAGGCCCAAATTGAAAAGAGGAACGGGAGCTATGCTAGAGAAGCAAACAAGGGGTGCAAAAAGATTGTTTTCCAACCCGGAGATTGGTTTTGGGTTCACATGAGAAAGGAGAGGTTTTCGGAGTAAAGAAAATCCAAGCTTCAACCTAGAGGGGATGGTCCATTTGAAGTACTTGAAAGGATAAATGACAATGCATACAAGATTGAATTTCCTGATGAGTATAATGTGAGTACTACATCTAATGTGTCTGACTTAATTTTTTTTTATGTAGATGGAGAAGCCGATTGAGGACAAATCCTTTTGAAGAGGGAGAGAGTGATGAGGACATGGCAAGGACTAAGGGCAAGGAACCTTTAGAAGAACTTGGAGGACCTATGCCAAGGGCTAGAACAAAGAAGGCCAAGGAAGCTCTTCAATAAGTGTTAACCATGCTATTTGAATATAGGCCCAAGTTACAAGTGAAGAAACTTCGGATTGTCAATTGGACCATGTTCCAAGAAGAGTAAAGGGTCCCACCTTTGTTGAGTGATTTTATTAGTATTTTGTTAGTTGAAATAAAGGCCCAAACTTATGTTAAAGTGACTATAAATTCTCTTTGGATTTTCACCACCTATGGGCTTGTTTTAATTTAAAGAAATTAAGGTTTAATAAGGTGGAAACTCTAGGCTTGTGGCTTCCTCTTGGCTGACCAAGAGCTAAGCATTTTTCCACATGTTTTTGTGTCTTAATTCTAGTTTAATTAGGTATAATGACACCATCAATTGTTGTTATTGGTGATCATTTGTCTTAATTCTAGTTTTAATTAGGTATAATGAAACCATCAATTGTTGTTATTGGTGATCATTTCATCTTCTCACTTGTGTAACCAACTTGATGTCATTCTTGTTTATGGGCTGCACATTTTCTAATAAAAGACAAACCTTGAATTGAGTTTTAATCACCTTCTAAAGTGGGAGAGTGAATCTCCTTAGTTACTTGAGTGATTCAAGAAATTGGTTTATCAAGGAACACCACCTTGTGTGTGACACTAATTCCGGAGGAGTGATTCTTCCAACCACCTTCTTCATTCTCCTTATCCATTTCATTTTATGAATTTCATACAAAAAAAAAAGAAAAAAAAACCTTTGAAGATCCATCCTCAACTCTTGTGCAAATGGGTTTACATCAGTTGTGGACAATTTTGATGAAGTTTCCAGAGCCTCCCTCGGCGATGTAGGTGACATAGGGGTCGTCCTCGACATGGGTGGTGATTTTGTGGAGGATGCCCTGGACATTGGAGTAGGCCTGGTGGGACCCATCGGGCATTAGGGAGGGTCGTGGCATGCGTTGTCTTTGCCGCTAGAGACGCCCATGCCGAGGTAGAGGAGGCCTTTGTCAGCAACAAGGTTCATGTAGTACTCGATGTTCTCGTACCACTTATTATCGTCGTCGATGATGCAATCGTCGGGGTCGAGGTGGTCGAAGAAGGTGGCGATGGTGTGGTCAACGGGGGCACTGGCCTTGACAAGGATGATGACAGATCTAGGACGCTAGAAGGAGATAATGAAGTTGCGAGGGGTGTATTGGCCCGTGAGAGGGAGGGAGCCTTTATTGTGTGCACAATCTACGATCTCCACCTCGAGGGTGATGGTCTTGTTGGTCAAAGTCTTCACTCAGGGAAGAGAAAGGGAGAACGAAGAAGTGGGGGAAGCGTAGAGTGGTGAAGAGAGTGAGTGTGATGTTATTGAATTGATTGGGGTTTTAATTTGGATAAAAATACATCATTAATTTTTATAAAAATCGATGTTAACATATTCACAATAACATCTCTTTTTTAAAACCTATATTATGAATTGTTCAAACATTATCGATTTTTATAAAAAAAAAAATCGATGTTAACATATTCACAACAACATTGATTTTTAAAAACCGATGTTAAGAATTGTTCAAACATCAATTATTATAAAAATCGATGTTAATATAAATAAAAAACATCGATTTTTTAAAAATCAATGTTAATGAAATCAAATTATTTATAATTATGTCATCACATTTTTCTTAATATCAATTTCTATAAGAAAAACAATGTTAAAATGACAACCTTAAAATGATATTTTTTAGTAGCAAAGAAGGAAAGATGGGAGGAAGAGATTCAAAGTCAAAGAGGGAGGGTATGATGATCACGTGAGATTGAAGAATTGATTAATGAAAGCTTAGAATTGTTTAATTGAATTAAAATTGAAAAAAAATGAAAAATTATCATTCGATAATAGGTCAAGTATCTTGTTTGTTTACTATTTTATTAATAAATCTAACGTTGAATTTTAATGCTTCACTGGTGGTGCACTTTTTGCATACTTCACCGTAGACAGTACCAAAGTAGACATAGAATCCTAAGAGCAGGCAAATTTACTGTACAGGGCTTGTTTTAGAAACAATTTACCAAACAGGGTTCCTTTTAAAACATATTACAGACAGGGTCTGTTATGGACGTGGATGCCGCCATTGCTATCGGCGGGAGAGCTTGTACCGCCACTGGCAATGGCGGGAACAAGGATGCCGCCATTGGCAACAGCGGGACTCAGCCTAAACCGCCAGTACGAATGGCGGGACAGGCTGAGTAGGAGAGAGAGAGCTTGTACCGCTACTGGGGCTGGCGGGATAGGGGAAGAGTAGTACTGCCATTAGCTCCAGCATGACACGTTGATGGGACGCAAGCTTCTGAAAGGCTAGGGTTCACATGCAAGCTGAATCATTTTTTTTATGCAGGCTAGGCTGCTAGGGTTAACATGCAATCTGAATCATTTTTTTGTGATACAGGCTACTTCACATGCACCCACCTCTTGCTTTAACACTGTATTGGTAATCAGAAATCTTGCTTTAACACTATTGGATTGGATAGGACACTGTATGTATTAGATAGGGCAATCAGAAATCACATGGATGGCATTTAGATTAGGGCTAGGCAAGTAAGTAGGAACTGACGTGCATACAAATTTACTTTAATAATAGCATGTAAATTTACTTTGCAGATAGGTTTTTGGTAAAAAGATTCTTTAAATAGAGCAAACTTGCAATCCCTCAGCATGCAAAAATTTGTCATTGAAGAGAGTATCAAATAGTGTGTGAGAGAGGAAGAAAGATTTTCGTTTCGACATTGAAGAGAATATCAAATAGTGTGAAAGAGGCAGAAAGATTTTCGCTAAGTTTGCTGATTCTATTGTAAGGATGTTTTATATTTATTTAAATTAAGTTTTCTTTCGTTTTGTTTATTTATCATGTACAAATTTTTTATTTTGAACTAACAAATATTATGGTTAGAATGAAATTTGAAGCTCAACTTTAAGTGTATTAATTTTGTAAATTACGTTATAAATTTAAAAATTATTAGTAGTAATTATTTGTAAGTCTTTTTGTTAATGGTTTTTGCGTCTGAAGTATTATTTGACATATAATTTAATTTAAGACAAAAACTAATTACATGCTATTTGTTAAGTATTTTGTGGTTTGTCGTGAGTACGAAGTTTCACTTGTAATAAAATTTAGTATAAGTTAACAAAAAGAAATTGTAATTTTAATTATAAAAACAATAAGAAAAATATTACCATAATTTTAAAAGTCCCGTCATTTAAATTTACTAACATAAAAACTAGCATGGGAATAACAATTTTTCGTTACTATATTTATTAGTAATTTATTGATTTTTAATAATCTTAAAAGAACTTTACTTGGATTTTTAGATTATTTTATACTTTATGGTAAATAAGAAAAATATTGAGACAACAAACTAGCACTAGATCAGGTCTAATACTTCTCCAGTTTTCGAAAAATAATAGGTGAATATTTTATCTCTCCAAGCAATCACTAGGACAAAATATTAAAAAATATAGTTGAATTAATTCTTTAACACTCACTAATTTTGTATCTCTTTGTTTTTATGACATATATAATATTAGTTATTATACTTGAATTGTATATATTTCTTTTATCTCTTTGTCTCACTAAGTTTCAAATTAGTTGTTCATCGAGTATTTTTTGCCTTACATATACGTGCATGTAGTTAATTAATTAACCATTGAGACTATTCACTGGACATGGAGAACAATTAGGCCTTATTTGTCTCCCCTCCACTCCTATATATAGAGAGTATACTTTCCTATTAATTTTCTCATATGTATATATATATGATATATCCTTCGTGAACATATCTCATTTGAGTTAAGTAAGTTGTTCTCGTCAATTAGTACTGAAAAACGACTTCGAAGATACAAATATTGGGGCGCCTAGGCGTGTTGGCCATGTTCCGTCTGAAATTTTTTTAAGTCTAATCCTTTCAGTTATAACCCTTCCATTTTGTGTCTGTCTGGAATTTTTTTGAAGTTGAGGAATTTTTCATAAATTATTTAATTAGAGTAATTTTTTATAGAATAAAGTATGAATGTGTAGTTTAAGTTTAATAGAGGAAGCAAATAAATATTTTATATTTGTATCATCGACAAAATATTTAATTGAAGTAAGGATTTTATTTGTTAGACTAAAATTTGAAGGTAAAGTTTAAGTGAATTAATTTTTTTAATTAGAATTTTTATTATAAAATTAGTATCAGTAATTCTTTATTTTAAAACTACTATTGTTATGATTAATTATTTTTAATTTTGATCATGTAGGTATATCATGAATTCAATTATTACAGTGTTGTATTTCAACGGAAGAGTATATGAAGACAATGATGGTGTAATATTTGAAGGTAGTAAAAAGGCCATTCAGATTAAACGCGGAATTAGTTTCAATGCTTTGAAAAAAAAATTGGAGATAAGGTAAAGTTAGAAAATAATGAAATTATTTCTACTATAAGTTGTAGATTCCATTGTGTTCCTAACAGGGCATTAGGTGTGGAATTGGGGCCATGATATTGCTGTGAAGGGGTCATTGTGGGCCATGAAAAATGAGTTTGTGTTTCCGCAACACCACCAAACGATTGCTGGCTTGCAGAAGTATCAGTGTAATGACCCTGAAAAGGATACTGATACATCTGTGTCGGATACTCAGCAAATGTTTGTGGTGTGTAATACATTCCATGGCCACGCTCTGCCATTTGTTGCGAATATTCTTTCGCTTGAACAGTGTCCCTTCTTCTGTCTATGCCCTGAGTTTCAATACTTGACTGAAGCATGTGAAACTGTTGTGCGGGAAATTGACGCTTTGATGCGGGACCATGTGACACTGGCTCAGTGACTCTCTCTTGCTCTTCGGATAAAATTGTAATTTTTTCCACATAAGGCACGAGATCATCAACTGTCCATGTATTCCTCCCTTGAGGAGACAACATGTATTGTAATGTCTCCACAACTTCAGCCTGCAATTATAAGGGTAAGAAAATTAATGGCCATCATTTAAAAAAAGTTCAAGTTAAAATTTGAAAAAAATTAAAAAATACCAATGTCGCCGTCTTTGCATTTTCTGGGTCAACAAACATCTTTGTCTTTCGCCTATACCAGACCATGTAGTCCGAGTTAAAACTCAATAGGCCTTCTTGTCGGGGATAAGCGTCGACCCTAAATGCATGTCGATTATTCCACTGCTGAATCATTGGGGCGAACAATTGCCCCAAATTTTCGTCATGTTTCCCCTTTAATGTTATGCCATGAATGTTTAGGGGTTGTGAAGGAGACTCTGGAACTGGTTGCTGCATCCCAAATTGTCTCAAGACTCTGTCCGGTTGGTGCCACTCAATAACTTGGAAATAAATTAGTGGGACCACCGCGTACCACGCGATACTTCCGACTAAACAAACCAGAGGCAACAATGATATAACGGTTGATGAGTAAGGCTCCCACAAAAACTGCATATAACAACATAGTTGTGAACATTGTAGTAAAATAAGACATATAATTTTTTATTTTACAAATACAATAGCATGGTTCTTACCTCATGATGTTTCATAATATCCAACTTGCGACGAAAAACTTTCACATCATCATTGCCGATATGTTGGTTTCCACGTCGCAGCCACCTACAAAGAATAAAATTTAATATACCCTAAAACCATTTATTCTATTGAAATGAAAGACGCTGTTAAAAATGACTGACCTGTGCCCTAGTGGTGTATTTTCTATTTGGGAAGGAGTCCTCTTTGGAGCCAAGGTTGGACATCGTTCCCATGCCCACAATTGTAGTAAGATGCACATACCTCCGATTGATTTAGTTTTATAATCGGTGGCACTGCACATCTCTCTATATAGAAAACCAAGTGCGGCAGCTCCCCATGCATATCTGCCACATTCTTCAAAGTCACGTAAAAATTGAAGGTACCTTACTGAAACTCTGTTACTGGTTTTGTCAACGAACAAGACACCTCCAATAAATCTCAGTATCCATGCACGGACAAACCTTCGTACTTGTTCTTCATCGTCGTCATTATTTATTTGATCAAAATGGTGAGCCAGCCAACTTAATTTAATTACATTACTTTTAATTTCACCTTCTTGTGGTCTGACTCCCAATAATTCCTCACATAAATCAGCCCAATCAAGATTTGTTGGACCGATTAATGGTAAACCATCCACACTTATACCTAACAACACAGAGACGTCTTGAAGAGTGATAGTACACTCTCCGCATCTCATGTGAAACGTATGTGTTTCTGGCCTCCATCTTTCTATTAGAGCACTAATTAGTGAGGCATTTATTTTTAAGTATCCCATCTTGATAATCCAGCCGAAACCAGATTGTTGAAGAAAAGGAAAAATTTGCTCTGGAATTTGTTCTTCCCCTTGATACGTGGGGATAGCTCGTCTGATATGTAATTTCCTTTCTTCTTCCCCATTCCAAACATGTTCTGAAACATGCTTAGGTTGCATCCATAATACATCAGTATCGATGGGGCCAGACTTAATGTTGATATGTGATGAAGATGATGATGAAGATGCCATTGTTACTACAAAATAAAATATTATACATGTGAAGAAAACTTTAATTTATTAGTAAACTTTAAATATATAACAATAAATTTGTAAAAAATCAAACTGGCCAATTTTTAATATATTCTATACATAAATTAAAATACATGTGAAGAAATCTTTAATTTATTAGTAATTTTTTTTCTACAATCAATTAATAAATAATTGAATAAAATATAGACTAACAAATTATTTATAATACAATAATAATAATAATAATAATAATAATAATAATGTACAATGTATCATATATTTAATCACGTAAATTTTCTATAACAAATAATATTAACCTACAAATTAAAACTAACAAATAATATATATAGCATTCTAACTAAAAATAATTAACTCAAATAATATTAAATTATCAGCTCATTTATTTAAAATACAAAATTATAATACTAAAAAGATAAATTTACGTGTGTCAAGTGTCTAATATTATAATTATTTATTTAAGTGTCAAATATTTAATATTACAAAAACTAAAAATTTACATGTGTCTAAAATTTACAAATATATACCTAAAGTTAATATTAACTTGTGCCTAATACTAAAAAATTTAATATTACGTGTGTCATCCTAAATATCATGCATGTATATATATTTATTAGGCTAAAGTATCATCCGTCTAAATATATACCTAATACTACAAAAGCTATATATATATATATATATATATATATATATATATATATATATATATATATATATATATATATATATATATATATATATATATACACGTAATATTTTTATACTAACTAAACAAATATATAATATTTTCAGTAACCAAATAATAATTTCAGCCAAATATTATTTTCAATTTCAGCCAAATATTATTTTCAACCAAATATATACAATAACTAAATAAAATTTTCAACCAAATATTATTTCAGCCAAATATTATTTTCAACCAAATATATACAATAACCAAATAAAATTTTCAACCAAATATTATTTTCAATCAAATATATACAATAACCAAATAAAATTTTCAACCAAATATTATTTCAGTCAAATATTATTTTCAACCAAATATATACAATAACCAAATAATATCTAACAATATATACAATAACTAAATAAAATTTTCATTCTAACTAACCAAATAATATTTTCATACTAACTAACCTAACATTCAAATATCTATTAATACGTAAAAAAAAATACCTACGGATACTAACTAATTTAAACTTAGAACTTTTGATAATAATAACTAAACTACTATTTACATACTAACTAACTTAGAATATTTCTTAATACTAACTAACTTAAACTTATAATATATATTAACAGATTTACTTAAAAAATACTTACCAGGAATTTATGTGAAGATAAGAGTAAGGGCACACTTGAAGGATGGAAGCACAGCAGCAACAAGCATCAAAGAAATTTGAATCACGAGCACGCAAGCACAATAAGCTCTCACACACAGGAGAAAGAAAGAGAAAGAGAACACAACTAAAGAGAAATGTAAGCGTAAACAATCAACTTCAACCATTTTTTTATAGCTGAAAACTTATCCAACGTTCAAAATTTTTTAACGTTCACATGCAATAGGCTTTTCAGAACTGCAAACCCTAACTGCAAGCCTACCTATCTTCTCATCACTGCAAGCCTGCAAGTCACGTCCCGTCAACGTGTTCCGCAGGAGGCAGTGGCGGGACTGCCACGTTGGCATGTCCCGCCAGGAGGAATGGCGGCATGGCTCCCTCTCTCCTCGTCAGTCATGTCCCGCCAGGACAAATGGTGGGATGGGTGGCCATCTCTCTCCTACTCACCATGTCCCGCCAGAAGGAATGGCGGTATGCATTAAGGCCGCTGTTGCCAATGGCGGTACAAGCTTTTCTGCCGGCAACAATGGCGGCATCCACATCCATAACAGATCCTGTCTGTAATATGTTTTAAAAGAAACCCTGTTTAGTAAATTGTTTCTAAAACAAGCCCTGTGCAGTAAATTTGCCCAAGAGCAACCATAACTTACTTTTCTCGATAGAAATAAACTTGGGTAGTACCTTACTCCAAAATATAAAGTGTGAGGAGAATTCATAATAAAACAGAAATTAAAAGTGGAACAATCCCATTGAATATTTTCTATTACTTATTTTTTATTTACCTGACATCTTAAGAGGATAATATAATATTAATAGTCAAGAAACACAATTAATATTCTTGTTTATGCTAATAATATTTTGAACTTGTTAATATTATATTCTACTACTATTTCTCTCTCATTTATGAAAAGGATGCAAAATATTTAACATTTAGTTACTATTAATGCCATTATTAAAAATATGAATAATTAGTATTGTTTTAAACAGAAATGGATAAATAAATAAAAATAAAGTTTTCTTTTAAAAGTAGACAAATAAAAAGTAACAAAAGGTGTATTACTTTAACCATAATTTTAAAAAAAACCAAAAATTATTCAATGTAGAATAAAAAAGTTATTTTTTCCCTTAAATTAAAGGAATATTTCTTTTCTTATGAAACATATACGAATAATTTATATCCTTTAATGCTCACCAATAAAACTCTCTAAACTTGCTAACCGTACGTACATACCAGTCTTTCGTACATATGAAAAAGCTATCTAACTACAAAAATTTAAGATTCCCAATGCAAGTTGTTTAACTTATTTTAGATTGGCTTGACATCATTAAAAAGGAAGTGACGTATGGAACCTATTTGGTTGAAAAAAAAGAATAATTATATTTATTTAATGAACTTTTGAAAGCTATATCGTTAAAGAGAATAATTACTTAAGTTGAATTTTTAAAAAAATAATGCATTACAATAGAACTTATAGAAAATATTATAAGTAATATACAACTTCATTTATAAGAACTAAAATGAGTAATTAGGTGTAAGAAGTAAAATATACTAGTAAATATTATACAAATATAAAAATCAAAATAAGCCATTATATATAGCTACATTTTATTCTTCTATTCCAACCCCTTCATTCTCTTTTCTTTTCTCTCAAGACTGAAATTAAATATTTAAAATCAACACAAAATCAGTGTTTCCAAGCACGATGTCCTGTCACCTCGTACAAGAGGTAACCACAAAAGAAAAAAAAAGAGCTTATAAATGAAAATCTCTCTTTCAAAAATTGTGCGTTATTAATTGATTTACTATTGTAAAAAAATAATACTCCACACACAAAGTTCCTATTATTCTGGCAGTCAACCTCATTCCACGGCCACGGAAACAAAGTGCTCGCCACATGGCTACAAATCATATCGAAACTACCATTTCAGCGATTCATAACCCTACCACTTGCAGTGCCCAGAGTTAAAAGGAGATTCGATATGCTTCTCATCTGGTCGGATATATATATATGATGAGAAATTAAGTTATATTAATATAACTTTAATATTTATTATATTATTTTATAATTTTGAATTGTATAATATATTTTTAGAATTTATTATTAAATTAAAAGTTTCTTTCACATAAATTATAAATTACATATATGTAATATTTTATATTGATCTAAATTCATTTATTATTTTAATTAAAATTAATCCAATATAAATATTTTAAAATATACTAAAATATAAATTATTTAATTATTTTTTTTATTATTTAATACAAATACTTTTGATTATATATATATATATAATTTACGTGAAAGAAACTTTTAATTTAATAATAAATTTTAAAAAAATATTATACAACTTAAAATTATAAAAATAATGTAATAAATATTAAAATTATATTAATATAAATTAATTTCTCATTATATATAAAATAATATAATAATTATTAAAATTATACTGTTATATTCTTTATATATATATACTTTGGTTCAAAGCCTAACTCAGTCGTACTTTCCCTGACGTGTCTTGCTTCTGCATGATTCCCTCTGCCCTTCCCTCAGACGACAACTATTTCCTCTCACTTTCTCTGCCACATGCGATTTTCAAACTTGCATTAATTACCCTAACTCACAATCATGCTATATTATTTAATTATGTTGTGGTTGACGTCGTTAAGCAACCGGTAACAATAAGAATATGATCAATCTAGAGTTTATATTAGAATCTAGTAATCTATACATATGGCTATATATAGTTAAATCTACGAAATTCAATAATTTGCCACTAGGTTCCAGCTGGTGCTTTGTGAACTTATAGCATGTAGCCTCATAAGCCGTGTATGGTGAGAAATTTACATAAAGAACTCATTAAAATCATAGTTCTATCCACGTAACCCTGCGCATATTATATAAAGAGATACTGCGTGAATTTTAGAACACCGCATATATAATTAAAATTTTAAATATGTTTGATGTTTCCATAAATATAGTAATGATTTTTGTTTTTAGTCTTTATATATAAAAAGACTTAAATAACCTTTTAGTTCTAATAATATAAAGATTTTTCGTATTTTAGCTTTTTAAAATTTTATTCCTTCAAAGATTTATTTTAGTCTTAGTCTATATTGTCAAATAACAACGTTAAATAATAACATAATAATGATTGATAATTCATTAACTTGTTACATCATTAGAATTAAATTATTTGTGTTTTTTATAAGCTGAATTTTTAAAGTAGAATTAATGAGATGGTCAAAATGAGTTAGCCCATCAATATTTAACCTATTATTATAAAGTAGTATTGAGTTTAAGTTGTTAATCCAATTTAATTGACTTAACCCGACATGAATTTGAATTTGCTTAATTGTGGATCATCATTTTTAAAATGATTTTTTCCCACTTGAGTTACTTATTTTTAATTTATTTGGACTAGTATTTTGGGATAAAATGTGAGTAAAAATCTTGAATTCAGATTTAAAAAATTGAAAGTGTAATTCTTTTTCTTATTTTTGATCCATAAAGTTAAAGCTAAAAGGTTTTTATTTTTTAAAAAAAGTGAGCCTAAGAGTTGACACGTTTAGCTTGCAGCAAATAAGATAAGTCAGTATTCCTTTTAAAAAAACTAGGATAAGTTAGTAAATCTCTATTCCAAAATTAATTTAGCCTAGTTCAACCCAGCTCAAAAACATATTAGCCCATGTTAATTGGATCAGCCCAAGCAGCTTTATTGCCTAACATATTACTATCTACTAAAGATATTTGGAAAAGAGAGTTGAGATTGTAGTGCTTCACAAGAACCCCAACACCCATTTGTGGGAATTAGGAGAACGGATTTGAAGAAGAGGTTGTGTTGTTGTAAGTGGAATTCACGGTTGATCCAAAGTTGATGGGATGGGGTGAAGGTGGGGAAGGATAATATTGAAAATAAACCAAATTCCACTTCTGGAATCGCTTCCAACGATGGTAGCGGTTGCATGAAAGATATATTGGTTGGAGGGGACTGTGGAATCCAGTATGGACTGGTCTATATTAACAAATTGATCGAATGGCCCTAAATCATGATTCATTGTAGACCACTATCAAGGTAGTTCATTGTAGCCTTTGCCATAGTTCCTTTGCAAAAAACTTTCTTCTCTTCTCTCTCCTTGGTTATAAGAGGAGTTCACTTGTTCTTAATGAGGCCTTACGTAGGCTATAGTCTGCATTTGCTGATTATAACAGTTTTTTTTTAGCCACTCATATTAATTAATATATATTACCTTTTGCTGATTATATATATATATATATATATATATATAAATAGTTTCTAAATCCTTCCATTCAATCTAGCTAAGACACCATTCACGGCAACCTTAGAAAAAGGCAAGACGGGTCAAAGGAGGACGCACTCATTAAATAAGTATGATCAAATTTTACACACTAGGTTTCATAGGTTATTGGAACTCACTAGACTCTTAGATTTGCACTGAGCATCTCGATGAGCGTGTTCTGCTTAAGAACAATATCTAAGTTTTATATACATAAAAAAAATTCTAATTTATATACATTGGTAATGTTTTTCTAAAATACCTAGAGAGAGTAATTGACAAAGAGTATGCAAGAGTGGATGATAAAACGGAGAATAATTAAAGCGGGAGGATTTCTTCCTCGGCAAAATGACGCAATAACTCCATTTAATTTAAAATTTAAGTGAAGAAGTTTTTTTGGTAAATAAATTAGGTGAAGATTGGCTTTTTGTCTCAAAGAAAATATGACATGAAAGTGCACAATTAAGTATCCCTCGAGCAAATTTATGGTCAAGAAATTTATTTGCTAGGTTTTTAGCCCATTTGTCACATTTATGGACGTAGCCGTATAAATATGGTGTAACCTCGGGTGAGATCTTCTTTGCTGTTGCAATTTTATTTTCGTTGAGTGATGTTGTAACTCTAAAGGGCGCTTATACCCTGTTAATATAATATATATTGATTTGCTTATCTAAAAAAAACACGCTCAAGAAATTTGTTTGGTAGAAGAATGACTCTTCAAGTGTTCTTTCATGTATGGAAAAGATTTTATAAAGAAAAATAAACCTATTTCAACAATGTTTACGTCTTGATAAATGGTTTTTTTATTGGCGATTGTGATATATCCTTGATGTGAACAAAAAACAAAAAAGACAAAAAAAAGCCAAACAAAAATAAAAGAAAGCACAAACAAAATCTTTTGCTTTAGCATGATCGTTTTGACGTGTTCTATGCTTGCCCTTTGCATTAGCTACGTACCACTTATATTTCACCACACAAACAAGTAACATCGTTATCCTTTGGCCATGCACAACATAGAGGAGCCAAATCTCGTTGGCTTCCATAACTCATGAGAAATTAACTTCTAAAATAATAATATATAAGTTCCAAATTCCTAATTCCCACGCTTTCCAGTATTCCTTTGGCTAAAGCCCACGTTTTCTACGAAAACCACCCATTAATCACACAAAAAATACAATTATAATGTCCATACACTCTATTAGACATTTCCTTCCTTCCTTCCTTCCTTATTTGTTTGTTTCTTTCTTAATGCTCCAAGAGATCAATAGGTCTAAACAAAAATGAGTTATTGCAACAACTTTCATCATTTAACTTCAAGGAATTAATGAGTTATTACATGCATGCGTAAATAAGAAAAATGAGCATGCAAAAGGAGAGTCCTCTTATTAGACTCCACAGTTTCGACCAAGGCCATGCATGGCTAGCTCTACTGCACCTTCTCATTCACATCTCACCGGCAGTAACCGGTCAGCCGGTAACCCCGCCGGTGCAACCCGACAGCAACAAATCCGTGATCGCCATCATGGCCATCGTGGTCATCATGTTCCTCATCTCAGCCTTCCTCTCCCTCTACTCCCGCAAGTGCTCCGACCGGCCGGTCCAGACACGTGGCATCCTCGACCTCGCGGGCCCCACGGGCGCAGCCGGTAACCCGTTGCAAGCCGAATCCAACGGCCTCAATCAAGCCACCATAGAAACGTTCCCAACTTTCCTCTACGCCGACGTGAAGGGTCTCAAGATTGGAAAAGACACGCTTGCATGCGCGGTGTGCTTGAACGAGTTCGAAGACAACGACACCCTCCGCATGATCCCCAAATGCTGCCACGTGTACCACCCCGATTGCATTGGTGCGTGGTTAGCCTCTCATTCCACGTGCCCGGTGTGTCGTGCCAACCTTGTTCCACAACCAGAAGACATGAACACGAACACGAACACGAACATGCCTTCAATCTTGTCCATTCAGATACCCAATGAAGAAGAACGTGAACATGAACATGAACATGAATACGAGGCTGTTATTGTTGGTGAGCAACATAAGAGAGATGTTGACGTGGAGTCACCGAAGGTGGATTTACTTCGGAGGATTCGAACGTTGCACCATGATCATCAGAGCCGTCCATCGAGGTCGAAGTCGACGGGGTTCTTGTCTTCGCTCTTGTTTCCGAGATCAAACTCGATGGGGCAATTGGCGCAGCATGCTGGGGAGAACTATGAGAGGTTTACGCTAAGGTTACCCGAGGAGGTACTACGGAGCCAGATGGTGCTGAAGCGTGCGAATAGCTGCGTGTGCTTTACGAGGATGAGTAGTGGCACGTGGGGGTATAGGACGAGAAGCGTGGGGAGAGGGTGTGTGCAGTACGAGAGGTTTGGTGGTGAGAATGAACAGTGGGGTTTCACTTTGACGCCGCCAAGTCTCGTTAGGAACAGTTGGAATAATAATAGATCAACGAGAAAATCACCGGTTCAGCGTTCGGGTGTGGCGTTGGATAATAATAATGCTGGTGAGAGATCCACTGAATTCTTGCGTCTTGGGTAGTTAGGGTAGCTACTAGGGACTGTTTAGATACAAGCTAGGAATGTTTTTGGAAACTTCTCTACGACTACTGAAAATATAGAATCGTTTCCGACACAGAAACTCTCGACAGGACTTATAGTCATATATCCAAACAAGCTCTAACCAATTAAATTCTTAATTTTTCTTGTCTTACTCAACTCGAAGAGAAATATCTAGTGTAGAAGACAATCCTAGTTTCATACGTTGGAGAAGTTGATGATTATTCCGGCATGTTAATTTGATGAGTAGAGAATGATAGCCCGGCAATAATTGTTATGTTTATTATCAGTAGTAGTCTTTAATATTATTTGTGTAATAGATATATCATATATATTTATATCATGTGCAGTAGAAACTTATTATTTTGAATGGATTTCCTCCCGTGCACACTGTTATGAAGATGTTTTGGTACATTTCGTGATGTGGATCAATAGCAACCGGACATCACCTTCATCCACATAAGTGAGTTGGCTGAATATTGCATAATTGTTGTGTTGCTGAAGGGCCTATTTACAATTTTTAAGAACTTTAATTGATAATATATTAAGAGATATAATATTGAATTAATTAAATTGATAATATTTTTGTTTGTTATGCTGTCTTCAATTCCTAATTTACTGAATCCCTAACCCTGAAACAGCTTTGCACAACTTTTCCTTTGTTCGTCTTCGTCACCTTCGATTCAACCTAAGCAACTACTGAAAAAAAGAAATTTAACATCAGAATTTTAACATTGATTTTCGATTAAACTGATATTAACCAAAAGGTGTGACATAATTATAAATAAAATAAATTCGTTAACATCGATTTTATAACATAGCTTCCTTAACATGGACAAAACTCAGGTGGATTCATTGCATGCACAAGGGGTTAGAACATGCCACATAATGGGGTTTATAATGGGCGGACCAATGGGTGGTCATGAAGGTCTTGGGTTCCACAAAAAATATTTGTTCAATCATATTGAGCGTCAAAGGCGAGCTAAAATCAAGGATGAGGATGTGTTGGTGTCTTTAAGTTATCTTGAGGGCAAGGCTGACAATGATCCCATGTTTTATGGCAGATATGTTCTTTCTAAGGTTTGTAAATGGAATCATTTATTTTGGGGCGATGGGACTTGTAGATCTGATTTTCAGTTTTTTGGAGAAGTAGTTGCCTGTGACAACACGTATAAGAAAAACAAGTACAATAAGCCTTTGGTATTATTTTCTGGAAAAGATGATCATTGTCAAACTGTCATATTTGGATGTGCTCTTGTTTTCGATGAGACTACAGAAACATATAAGTGGGTCTTGGAATCTTTTTTGGCTACAATATGAAACAAACATCCTAAGGCAGTAATAACCGATGGTGATCTTGCTATGAGAGAGGCAATTAAACATGTTTTTCCAAATGCATCACACTGTTTGTGGGCATGGCACTTGCACAAGAATGCTTATGAGAATGTGAAGAATTCAAATTTTTTGCAGGATTTCAAAAAGGTTCTGTACGGTAATATTCCTTCAGATAAGTTTGAACAATTTTAGAAGGCCATGGTTGCTAAACATAACCTTGAAGGAAAAGACTGGGTGACTCAAGTTTATAATTAAAGGTTTTGTTGGGCAACTGCATACCTGCGTGACAAATTCTTTGCATGTATAAAGACAACGTTCATTGTGTGAAGGCGTCAATTCTTGTATCAAGTCATATCCTTGGAGGAAGAATTCCATTATTAAGGTGTTGTACAACTTTGAACACTCATTAAAAGATTTCAGGTATAGTGAATATGTAACAGATTTCAATTCATTTTACTAAGATGTTTGCTATTGTTTATACGCATTTTAAACAAGTATATTTCATTTCAAGTATAATGAGTACATTTCGGATTTCAATTCATTTTACACAGAACTTGTTCCAAGTACTTGCTTCCCATGCTTGAGCAACATTCAATGAAGGTTTTTAGCCGAGGATTTTATAATCTTGTGAAAGACCAGATCTTAGTTGCTGGATCATTGAATGCCATCAAGAAAATTGGAAATCATGATAAGGTAATATTCAAGGTTGATCTTTTTGGATAGCGTGGTAGACAACGTGAGGTTGTGTATCATAAAGCTGAGGCAAAATTTTCATGTGCTTGTAGGCTGTATGAATCGAAAGGAATACCATGCAGTCACATAATACGTGCCATGAGGTTTGACCACGTGGAAGCTTTTCTTGCAACATTGATTTGCAAGAGGTGGTTAAAGGATGCTAAGAAATCATTCATTAAAATCATATGATCCGGGCATGAAGGATGATTAAATGAGTGTTACTGCGTGTTATGGTGTATTATTGACATCCTTTAATACACTTTGTCGACAAGCTGCCAAAAGCCGTGAAACCTTTAATTAGACGCGCAATGAACTTTTAAGGTTGAATGATCAGTTCAAATATTGTCCAAAAAATATGGTTAATGATGGTTGTGATGTTAATGTTGTCAAGACAAAAGGTACTCCCAAAATGAAAATTTTGAACAAGAACAGAAAATGTTCAAATTGTAAATAGACTGGTCACATAAAAAGTACTTGTCCACTTCTTGTGTGTATCGATGATGAAGATGATTTAACTTAGTGAAGCTGAATTGGGTACACAACGCGATGATTGTAGCAATTTTGATAATAGCGTATGCGATTTCGGTTTATAATTTATTTAATTTTAATTATTTGGCTTTTTGGACTGTGTTTTTAACTCATTATTTTTATTATATGAAGGATAAAGATCATATATGTGTACATGCAACAAATGGCAAATGGACAACAAATGATGAACACATATTAGCACTATTAGAAAATAAGATTTTTACATTAGTTATTTAAAATTTTTAACATTGGTTATTAATCGATGTTAAAAGTAATATCGTTAACATCGATTTTTCAAAATCAATGTTAACTAATAAATATAATATCGATTATTTGAATAACCGATGCTATATGATAAGAATTATGAAAAAAGAAAGTTATAAATTTACATATCAACATCGGTTTTTTAAAAAATCGATGTTAACAGACATTAACAACATCGATTTTTTAAAAAATTGATGTTAACTGGCACTAACAATATCGATTTTTAAAAAAAAATCGATGTTGTTTTAGAACTTTTTTTTAATATGCTGTTTGTTTTTTTAATAAATCCAGAATTAACCTGCAAATTTTAAAACCAGACCACACAACATATAATTTTCATTCTGTTTTGAAATAGCTTTTACCAAAAATTCCATGAGAAATTTACTAATTACTATGAATTAAAAGCATATTTAATGTTGAGACATGAATTGTAAAAAATGTAAAGTAAATAAATATAAACTACAATTACAAAATTGCCTAAACATCCTAAGTTTCATTTTTAACTTTCAAATAGTACTTTGCCCATTGGATGCGAAACGCTTTCAATCTCTCTTGGTTTCAATGATCTAACATCAGTGAAATACTGCATGATATAATAAAACTTAAGTTAATAATATAATAACAATCATAAAAAAAATAAAATTTGGTGAATTAAAAATTACCATTTCCCAATTATTCTTGAAATTTTCTAAGATTATAGTTGACATCCAGTGCATTTCCCAATTCTTGTCTCTTTGCCGAAATCCAGATACAAATGATTTATCTTCTTCCACTGTGAGGAATCAGCCGGATGACGGAGCATTCCATCACAGTTTCTCCCATTTACATGTCATGTAATGTCTTTTGCGTCGTCTCCATTAACAAACAAATGCTTAAACCTTGGAATGATTGGAAGATACCACAACACCTTCGTTGGGGGGCCCTTGTTTGAGTTTTCATCACTACTACACTCCTCATCATCCTTGACTTTGTATCGTGATGCTCCACACCTAGGACATTTCGACATTTCTTGAAATTGATGTTTGTACAATATGCAGTCATTCAGGTAAGCATGAATCTTCTGATACTCTGGAAACATGTCGTGCACTACTTGAAGCAGCGAACTAAAACTTTTGTCATTTCACCCATATCTGGCCTTAACATTAACCAGACTTAACACCGCTGACAAAAGTGTCAATGAATTCTTGCACCCCGAATACAAAGGTTTCTTTGAATCAGTTTGCAATGTATCATACATAGGGACATGTGCTTGCTAAAAAGACTCTTATCCAAGGTCACAAATCATATCCTCCAAGCGATCTCCCTTTTCTGCATCAAACGCTTCAGATTGGGACCCACTATGCATGTCTGTCAATTCACCATGTCATATCCACGTCGTATAATTTCTCTTAATTCCATCACACAATAGATACTCTCGTATGTCGTCGACCTTATGTCGTCTCCCGTTCAAACAATTTATGCACGAACAAAAAAACTTATCGTTTTCATCCGGTCGACTTCTTTCTGAAGCAAATTGTAGGAATTGTTCCACGCTTTCTTCATACGCAAGGCTCAAGCAACTTTCATTCATCCAACTTTGATCCATCTAAATAATAACTTTGTCATACTCCAAAACTCATTCAATGCATGAAATCTCACTTTTTCATTTAAGGTGTGGCTCTATCTCATTCAGGAAGACACTTTTTTATGGTAGATTCATGCGTCAAGGTTAATCTTATTTTATTAAATTTGATGAAATTTCGGCAGCATTTCGCATTGGTCTCCAAGTACACGACATGAAATTGGTGACATTAATTCCCCGATAATCAAGTGTGCACTCAGAGAACAACTAGAAATGCATTATTCCGAAATTTCATCAAATTAAACAAAATAATGTTAACCTTAAAGCATGGATCTACCATGAAAATAAGAGTCTCCCCAAACTGTCCAAACAGACAATTCAAGATTCAATACAATGATTAATGCAAACTGTCCGCAAGAATCATTGTATTAAATCTCAAACGAGAATCTAAGGTTCACTCTTTATGAACAAAACTTGTATCTAATTAAAGCAAAATTCATTAATAACATACAAAAACAATCGTAACAAAATTAAGCATAAAAAGTTTATGAAAAAGTTTGATACCTGTGATGATGACTAGAACAATGTACAGCTGCGAATAAGATGATCACGATACAAAAACCTAGATGATAATCAATGAATAAAGACCGCTGATGTTTGTGAATTCCTTCGGGAACATTAACCTTAATTCATTAAGGATCATATCAAGGCTATTTGTCATTTTATCCAATATATTAACCTTATTAAAGAATATATACCCACTTTCATAATTCCTATTTGAAGCCAAGTTAATCTCACATGCTAGAATCCAAATCAACATGTCCAAGCTAAGAAAAAAATGCACTAGTTTGCTTTGTTACACTATTTTTTTTTTTTGGAAAAGCATGTCCAAACAATTAACTACATTAATTGAATAATATGATATGACTTAAATGAAAAGATATATGAAAACTTTTTCCGGGTATATATTTTCTACTATTTTCTAATGGCCTTGTAGCCTAATTAATCCCAATTTGTTACAAAATAATTAATTAAGGGATCAATTTATATTTTTAAGGGATTATTTTACATTTTTTAACAAATAGGGACCAAATTATAACCTACAATAAAGTTAAGGAACTATGTGACTAATTTAATAATTTTTTTGTTTTATTTTAATTTCTAATATTGTTGTTTTAATTAATCTCTACAAATTCAAAATGTAAATTTTTTTAAGAGATTCTTTCTATAATATTGTTTTTTGCTTCATTTTAATTCTCTATTATTTAGGCCATCAAATTTATATTTTAATCTTTGTTATTCATGTAGAATCCCGACATTAGGGATTAACATAAAAAAAAAAGAGAGATGAAAACAGAAAAAAAAAAAAGCAATTATATGTTATATAAATAAATAAAAGTAACAAATTGGGCTTGCTTGTGGCGCTTTAATTCAACTCCTTAATTCAATCAGTATTCAAGAATGTCTTATATTTAAAATGATTTTTAATCAATTAAAAAATATTTTTATAATAATATATTAAATTAAAGTCATAATTATAATTAGTCATAACATATGGAAAGCTAAGAATCCAAAATGAGAAACAGGGGAGAGAGAACATGAAGATTAAATAGACAATGAAAAAAATTAAAATCAGTTATATTTTGTAATTAAAGAGTAAAATAGTAAAAGAAAATATAAACCAAAATGGTGTATCGTATTGTTATAAATTAATAATAATTTATTCATTTCCCTAATTAATCTGAATTCTGAATAACGTCACCACATGGTTAGGATGATTTTGGCTCATTAGGAATTTACCAAAGTATAACTTATCATTTTTTTTTCATTTTTATATAATAAATAAAATATAAAATATGAAAGGAGGCTACACTTAGAGGGGTTAGTTAACATATGTTTTTAAAAATATTTTTATGGAATTTTTTTTCATTGAAATAAAATATTTAAATAAATAAAATAATATAACTAAGTTACAAATTTTATATTTTTCTATAAAATAAAAAATTCAATAAATAATCTTAATAATTATTTATGCATATTAAAATAAAAATCAAAACATATTTACATCAATAAAAAAATAATTTTTTAAAATAATAAATTATATATATTTACTCTACAATTAATTACATCCATAAGTAAAAGTAATCGTAGGTATAAGTTTGTAGAGATTTTAAATATAGTGATGATTTAATATTTATTTATTGAATGATGACAAATATCTTATAAAATATACTTTTTAAATATTTATTAGACATTTTGATAATAAATAATATATACATTGTTTGTATAAATATTTTTGTATGATAATTTTTTTATAATAATTAAATAAAATATATTAATAATAAATTTTAATTGTTTGACAATATAATTATTTTTAACAACATGCTATAAAAATTAATCTCTACTATTAAAAACAATTTTTTTTTATTTTCAAATGAACTAATAAAGAATAATTAATATAAATGTGTGTTATATTTAAATGATAATCATGAAATAATAAAATTAAAATTACATAATTTATTTTAAAAATTTATTTTAATTTTTAAATGCTTACCTTTTGAATTTGTTATTGTTTATTAATTATTATATTTTTTTAATTAAAATATAATTAATAACTCAATATATGATTTTTTTAAAATATATAAATAATTTAAAAAAAAAAGAATTTATATTAACATCGGTTATTTTAAAATCGATGCTGTAAATGCTTAACGACATCGATTTTAAAATAACCTATCATACTAAATCGAGCTGTTAACATTTGTTATTTGAAAACCAATGTTATAAGTGCTTAATAACATCGATTTTAAAATAATCAATATTAATAAGACGATGTTAAAACTTATTTTTTTAGTAGTGTAGATGGTGAAACATATAGTAAAAAACTTTGGGTCCCGTACTAGTCTTGTAAACTTGGAAAATTTTACTTATAGCGTAGTTCATATATACCTATTTTATTTTCGGACCAAATTTTATATTGTAATACAACCATATTTGGAACCATCACAGGTGAGAGTACAAGTAGGATGTTATGAGTTACCGCAAAACGGTAGAAAAGCTTCATCCCAACATTATGCAAAGAAGGACAAATATGTAAGTATGTTTTAATTTATAACAAGTTTTGAGACACCTAGTTTTTTCAGGAATCCTGTCCAATATTTGTTGTTTAAATTGGTTGCAGAAGAAGCACACTTTGAAAATTGAGCATTTTGGGTTAGAGGTTTGGAATAAAAACCTTAGGTCTACGTACAATTGTTAAGAAGGTAAATTTTTTTTACAATGTAACTAATGTTGGAGTCAATTAAAAATTACTTTACTGAAATATTTCTTGTATGAATACTACCTTAATTGTAGAAGAAGCGGACACATGACAAGAAAACGATATCCTCCAATGAAGAAGACAAAATGAAGGAGAAAAGTGTATGTTGTTGTTAAGGTTGGCATTTGTGAATTTGTATTTTTTGCACACGTGCCCATTTGGTTGATACATTGTAGTATATTCTTGTACAGGTAATTAAAATTTATTCATTGTAGAGGTTCATTATATGAAATGCAGCAAACTGTACAACCTGCTTGACCTCATTGTCAGGCATTCAATAACTATGCATCACATGTTTTGCCTATGCATCTTGGCTATGAAATACTTCCAATGTATAGTCAAGCTCTTCAAATTCCTTTTTATCTTGTCCATAATTTGGGTCCAATTCACAACAGCAACCCTAACACTCCTTGGCATGACCTACTTCAGTGTTATAAAAGATGCAAGTGGACATCGTGACTATGACATCATTTTTGTTTTATTGGTTCATTATATCGGTTACATTTTAATTATTATGTCATGATTATTTTATGTAGGTAAAAATCCAGGTTAAATTCCATTCAACATTGGAAGCGTGTAAGTTGATTAAAGGTTCTAATAGATTGTAGTAGAGGAGTTAATTTTGTCGTGTAATGTTTTGTTGTGACATTTAGATTTCTTTTTATTAGGCTAGTATATTGTCTATTCTTTCAGCACTTTTGTTTGATATTAGCAAACATTATTAGAGGTGTAATATGACTGATGCTTACTTTTATAAGTTTAGTCATTTTTAGTGTAAAACAATAGTAAAACATAAAATAAAAAAGTTAAATAAATGATTTTTATATTACAAAGTTTTTTTATTTGTAAGTTTTTATTACAAAGCTAGACAAATAGAATTTTAAAATTTCAGAAATTAAAATATCCAATCTACATAACTAATAATGTCCACACCATGATGAAAGACCCATTGATATTAATGCAGCACATTACAAATTGCAAGAAAAAAAAAACATCTTAAACGTTAAAACAAATACATTCAAATCGAATGGCTTGGGACAAATTCAGTTCACCAACTCTTCAGAGTTAATACTACCATATACTAGATGGTAGTATGGACGGATTGAATCGTTATATTTTTTAAGCTCCAGCATCTTCAACATCAGTTTTGCGTTGGTAAAATTCGTATCCTCTTGAGTAGGCTCATAAGTTGAAGGATCTGCACGGGATTGTGAATCGGCCTCCTCAATTATGTACCATTTTGCACAATGGATATATGGATTTCGGGCAAGCCTGAAGAACATGATTTCTACGTCATCGTCGTCTAAAAGATGCATTGCATTGTATTTGATACACTGGTTATTCACAGATATGGGGCACCGAAAATGAAGCTGAGAAATCATTTTTTCAATTGGAAGTTTAATTTTACTCTGCACACTTGTGTCAGTTCCTGTGGTGTGCTGTTTGGCACAACTTGAAGATGTTGGACCTTTTTATCAACTGGGGGTAAAAAAAATTTGGAATTTTCCATTAAAAATTTGGAATTTTCCATTCGAGGGTATATTTTAAAAAATTATCCAAAACGTCTGAATTAGAAGCCGTAACACCTGTTACGATTTTTTTATTTTTTTTAACTGAAATTGTAAAATTATTTACGGCTTCAGTGTAAATATATTTTTTATACGACTTTCGTATTTTTTTTAAAAAAAAATCAAAGTCGTATTTTGTTTTATGACTTTAAAATCATAAAACTATTTTATTTTATTTTTTAAAATTTGCAGCCTGTTTTTAATTTGTTAACCTACTTTTTTTCGTAAATTTGTTTTTTTGAATTTAATAATGTTTACAATTTTATTTTTTTAAAATAAAAAAGTTAAAAAAATATATTTAAATATATAATAAATAATATGAAGTTGATTTTATTAGTATATTTTTTGTGATTTTATTTTATATGTTATTATTTTATTTTAATGTTTAATTATTTAAAACATGTTATATATATTTTTAATATAGTTTACTTTAAATATTTTTTATTTAAAGTCTAAATAATCTATCAATAAAAATTAAAAACAACATAATTAATACATTAATATAAAACACACAATACAAATGAAAGAAAAACATAAAAATTACAAGTTATTTTAGTCATGTACTTGTTTGTATGGATAATTACTCCGATTATGTCCTTCAGTTCTGCATAATGAGCATTTCTTAGGCCTATTTGGAATTGGTTCATCCATCTCATTATGTATTCGAGTAGTGGCCGGTCTGCCTGATGTTTGTCATCGTTTCGAAGGATCAGACATAAAATGCAGACTTAAATATTGAGACCATGTGTCTTCACTTCCAAGGGAATAAAAATGATGTTTATAAACTTTAAAAATATTTTTCAACTTGTATACAAGGTCAACAAAGTCATCATAATTTAAATTGCAAAAAGCACATGCTACAATTTCATGCGAGTAAGGTAATCGAAGTGCTTGAAATTGTCCACAATCACACGACCATTCATTCAATTTGACAATGCATGTCATTGCTCGTCGACCAAGTCGCATATTTGCAATTTCTTGAACCTCAAACTCTCCTGTTTCTCGAACATACATGCGAACATAATGTGAGGTAGCAATGTGTTGATTTTCTTGCATCATGACATATACGTCTTTGGAGTACCTATGCCCTGCCTTTATCATATTCATGATTTTGATGTTGTTAGTGAAAAATGAATCATTTATTTTATTAAATGTTTCATTGACTAAGGCAGTAAAAGGTAATGCTCGGGCTCCTTTCAAAACAGAATTCATACATTCAGTAAGGTTGGTAGTCATATGGTCATACTATTTTCCTTCATCGTAGGCCTGAGTCCATTTACTCTTAGGAATTTGATCCAACCAATCTGCTGCTTGTGGAAACTCTGCTCGCATAGCGAGCAACTTAGCCTCAAATCATGGTTTCCTCATCTCATACCCTGTGCGAAAAGATAGAATAATGAGTAATAAATTTAGTGAACATGTAATAAAGCAAGAATATGATGCATGAAATAGGAAGAAACATACCCATATTGATGACTTGTTTTTTTAAGTCAATATTTTTAAACTGTTTGTTGAAATTTGATGCAATGTGGCGAATGCAATACACAGACGAAACATCTGGTCCATTCCAACCAACGCGTTCGGATTGTAAAGCTGCTAGCAAACCGGTTCCCCTGTCTGATATAATACACAATTTGGTTGCAGAGTAACATATCTTCGCAAATAATGCAAGAACCACATCCAAGCTTCTTTAGTCTCGCTCTCAACAATTTCAAAAGCAAGTGGAAAATAGTTCCTACTACCATCTTGTCCGATGGAAGTCAACAAAGTACCATGATATTTGCCAGTTAAAAATGTCTCATCTACTTGCACAAGTGTCTTGCAATATTTGAAGCCTTTAATGCATGGATTAAATGCCCAAAATACATGGTTAAGAATCACCCTAGGAGGGTTATCGTCACCTTCCTCCATTGAAGATGAAGTTTCGTATTTTACTATGGTACTTGGTACAAAGTGTTGAGCAGCTGTGAACCATATAGGCAGGTAACTGTATGATTGTTTCCAACTTCAAAATGTCATTTCAAGAGTTTTTTGTTTAGTTGTCCATGCTTTTTGGTATGAAACAGTGTAATGAAACCGTTGATGCATGTTTGCAATCAAGGTTTTGATTTCGATACCCGGATTTGTTTTCACTAAATGAACAATATTATGGGCAATTATAGAAGAATCTAACCTAACATGATATTGTGATATGGTAGAATTTGTGCATGTGTGAATACCGTTTAATTTCTTCAACTCCCACCTTTTGCGTATTTTGCTGAACGATACTCTCGCCCTCCAATAACATCCATTACCATATTGATTACACATAAAAACGTACTTGTCACTCTTGTTCTTGACCACATCAAAATTAAATGAATGCATAAAATGGAATTGTTTAATGGCATTCACAACGGCTTGTTTTGATTCAAATGTCAACCCTTCATAAAAGTCATTTGTATTAACACTTGTTGTCCTTTGATAAGGATTTGAGTACTCTCGATTTTCAGAAAATTGGCTACTAATAGTTTCAAAATATGAAGATGACTCACTTTGATTGGTTGGTTCACCATGTTCATCAAAATCATGTTGTTGCTCGTCATTACTGAAGTCATTAACATTATCTCTTATTATGGGTTCTTCAGTAGCCATCTATAAAAAAACATTATTGATTAGTAAGAAATCATTGGATTATATGTAACATAAAAAATTAAAACATTTTTAAATACTTTTTTCGTGTATGTAACACTAAAAAAATTATGTTAGTATGATTCTAAGAAACACGTCAAAATTAGAGAACCAAACTGATTGTTTGGATGCAACAAATGCCCCGAAGTGTGAATGAACCCTCTTTTTATAGGTTTCACGGGAGTGAACAATGTAATAATAATTTGTCTAACTAATATTCTAAAACACAAAATAATAACTAAATCGTAAATTAATAATAACTAAACACTAATATTCTAAAACAAAAAATAATAATTTAACAAAATTAATTTAACATGTATAATAAATTATCTAACTAAACCGTAAATTAATAATAACTAAACACTAATATTCTAAAACATTAAATAATAATTTACCAAAATTAATTTATCATCTATAATAATTTATGTAACTAAACCATAAATTAATAATAACTAAACACTAATATTCTAAAACACAAAATAATGATTTAACAAAATTAATTTAACATGTATAATAATTTATCTAACTAAATCTTAAATTAATAATAACAAAACACTAATATTCTAAAACACAAAATAATAATTTACCCAAATTAATTTAACACTAAACCATAAATTAGTAATAATTAAGTGATATTAAAAAAGCAAAACTAATTAATAGTGAAGTCGTGTGGTATTCCACGACTTCAACAATTCAACAATTGTCTCGTGAATTAATAGTAAAGTCGTTCTCCAAAGTAAAAAATAGAAAATAAACAGCAAAAAAAAAATCAAAAAATTGAAAGACCATTAAGTCACTTGTGCAGCACAGAAAACAACAAAGAAAAAGTAAAAAACAGGTCCTTGAAAACAGCATGCGCGTATTATTCACTCATGTTACAACATTGAAATAGCAGAAAACAGTAGGCAAGGGAATAGCTTTAGAACCCGTACAGGTTGCACATACATGAATAGAATAAAAGTAGTCATGAAACATGCTTACAGGATTTCAAACTTGCAATAATTAAACCATATAGTTGTTTCATGGTTGTACTTTGGTGTATTTGGATAGAAGTAGTCATGAAGCATATTTTAGAAGTTGAAAAATATTTTAGAATATTAGTGTTATATGTCGCTTCAACTTTTAGAAGTTGAAAATATTTTTGAATATTTTTCTTTTCAGAATAATTCATACCATTTTTTTAAACTTTGATTAGGTGTATAGTTTTTCAATTATATTGTCCTTAATTATGAATTGAAAATTTAACTACAAAAATATTTATGTTTGTAAAAATTATTTTTGTACTTAAAAATGATTACACAAATGCTAATATATAAATACATGACCTGCAACATCTATACATTTTTTCTTTTTAAAATCACGCCTAGCTTTGGTCCTTTAATTAAATAACTTAAATTGATATTTTTTACTTTAATTAATAAAATAAATAAATTTTTAGGTTGTTCAAAAGAGGTTATAGATACATTTAATTAACTTGAATAATCAAATGTTGTTATCATTGTTATATATATATTTGATAAAGTTTTATTATATCATCATAAAATCATATATTTATTAATTTATATAAAACTTACAAATTAGATTTATTCATTTATTTGAAAATATTTAATTGCTTAATTTTAAGTCAAATAAAAATCACTTACAAAGTATGTATGTAAGGGAATTCAACTTTTATGATTTATGATAGACAATGAACAATTTATGATAGCATGGGAATCTTGCAGCTGCCACCAGCAACCTACATGGTGAAATGATTTATCATGGAATGGAATATTGACAGAAAGAAATAAAGTAGTCAAATTTAACTTATTTTGTACAAATAATTTATCATAGCACGTACCAACTTCATTGCGTATATTAGACTTCAAAAATTCTTGAGCAATATTCTACAAGTTTACATATTAGACTTAAAAAATTGTTGAGCACGGACCACCCTCCTTTCATACCTCCCCTCTTTCATTTTTCCTCACTCTTATTTTCATCCTTGTATCCATTTACCAATGGCATATGCACAACCCAGACCAGTTGATTGTTCGTTGTTGCGCTTATAAAACAACCATATTTCAAATCAAGTGTGGGAAGGCCAAGAGAGAATCATCCGTCCGAGGTATACTTCTGTTTGGGCTTTTACCCACTTGGATCAAATAGATAATCGGGTAAAAAATCTAATCAATTTAGCTGGTTTCGAACATATTATAAATGCTGGAAAAGATGATATTAACTAGCATTTGGTTAGTGCGTTGGTTGAACGTTGAAGAACGGAGACACACACTTTTCATTTTTCACATGGAGAGACAACCATTACTTTACAGGATATGGCCCTATAGTTGGGCTTGAAGATTGATGGATTGTCGGTAACTGGTTTCATCATCGGCGATGTATGTGTTGCTTGTCAGAAATTACTCGAGGAAACTCCACCTGATAAGTATGTAAAAGGTAAAATGATTTACCTAACTTGGTTGCGACAAAATTTTCAACAACTTCCCGTTGATGTTGATGATGTTGTCATTGCACAACATGCTAGAGATCATATGATGATGATTATAGGCGGTTGTTTGATGCCAGATACATCAGGTGCAAGAGTTCATTTTATGTATCTTCTTTTATTATCAAATTTAATCGAGGCAAGTCATTATAGTTGGGGTGTAACAATATTAGCATATATTTTTCGAGCTCTAGATCAGGCTGTGAAGTCAGACCAAATAGACAGGCTGACTCAGAAGTCGTAACATTATTAAATTAAAAAAAAAACAAATTTACGAAAAAAAAGTAGGTTAACAAATTAAAAATAGGCTACAAATAGTAAAACAACATTTAAAAAAAAGCAAGTTGACTTTGAAGTTGTATGCCTTAAAAAAATTTTAAAAATAAAATAAAATAGTTTTACGACAAAGTCGTAAAACAAAATACGACTTTGAGTTTTTTTACAAAAAAATATATTTACACTGAAGTCGTAAATATTTTTACGACTTCAGTTAAAAAAATTAAAAAGTCACAACAGGTTTTAGGACTTTTGACTCAAAAGTCGTAACACTTGTTACGACTTACTCCATTTTGGATAATTTTTTAAAATATACACCCGAATGAAAATTTCCAAAAAAATTTTACCCCGATTGGTACAAAAGCCAAAGATGTTGTGTGTTATCAGTAACAAACTTTGCACCTTCATCTACAATGGTGATCATCTCCCCATCATAGTACACAGAGATATGCTGGAGTGGAATTTTTGCAGTTGGAAGCCATTTTTAAGTGAACATATGTAGCTTCCAACAAAAGAATTTATAGATGTGTAAGAGCAAAGAATTATGGAGCCTTAACGGCTTCTAAAATTTTATTCGAAATTCAATACTAAATTTGAGGCTCCATGGCATTTGTCCGTTTTAGAAGGTAGTACCCCATAATATGTAAGCGCAAAAAGTAATATTCATTTGTACCACGTGAATTTCAAAATTGAATCCCTTTGTGCACAGTGCATGTCGATTCAAAGTATTGCATATGAATGGCAACTGCATAGTAAACCTTTCCACCTTGAAGGACTCACTAATACAAAAAGGCTAACTGTATTGCACGCTGATAAAGTAGTATTTGTTTCCACCTTGAAATATTTGGAGCATTTGACCATGCTGCATATGCATCACTAATGGAGCATTTGACCAATGAAATCAGTTAGAAACAAAAATTTCGTTTGCAGAGAGATATGGTAGCTAGGATAGGATAATCTTCTCTTGTTGTTTTGTTTTTTTCCCTTTGTTTGCCACCATTAACTACCACCAATTGCTATGGCTATCACTCTATCTCTATCATTTTTATTAGTCAACGAAACCAAACCAATAGTATATTAATGTTGTTACTATAATTCATGCTTTAGTTAATAATAATAATAATAATAATAATAATAATAATAATAATAATAATAGATATTAATGCATACTAATGTTGCTATTATAATTGTTATCTCTTATTCTTTGTTAATTTTTATAATAACAAGTAATACTTTTAAAATTATAGTAGAAAATTTAATTAATTGACTATGTAAAAATGTTGTACTAATATTATATAAAAGTTAAACTCTTAAAAATTCACTTTTAAGTAATTAAAGCTCAATCAAATGAATTCAATAAAAAAAATAAAACAATCCTAAAATTTGTTTTTCTGTTCATAATACTTAAATTTTAAAACTTGTTGAAAGAAAATTGAGTTTCTTACCGCACTAAGCAACATGTATTAATGTAATTTAGCTTATCATAAACCTGAAAAATAAAATAAAAAGTGGTTCCTACCTTTACTTTCAAGTTGTTGTTTTTTTTGTAACTCTTAGTTCGATCATGACTAATTGTGTTAAGAAAGAAAAACTTGTTGTTTTTTTTTTAAAAGTGAATAATTAATAAACCATGACATCTTTTTCTTTTTTCTAATAGCAACATAAGTCTCAATTAATTTTTAAATTATATAAATTTTTTTTGGACTAGTCGTTCTAAGTAATTTTTAAGTTAAGTGGATCAACTGATTACTTAAGCACTAAGTTATCATTTCATGTGTACGTAAATCCCTAAGTAAGTAACCATGGAATCTTAACCTATATGGGTCAACTAATTACTTAAACACTTAAGTTCTCATTTCATGTGTAGATAAAATCTTAAGTAGCCATGAAATCTTAACCTAAGTGGGTCAGTTGATTACTTATAAGCACTTAAGTTCTCATTCCACGTGTAGATAAAATCCTATGTAACCATGGAAAGTGGGTCAACTGTTTACTTAAGCACTTAAGTTATCATTGCATGTGTACATAAAACCCTAAGTAAGTAACCATGGAATCTTAAGCTAAGTGTGGGTCAGGTGATTCCTTAAGCACTTAAGCTCTCATTCCATGTGCATGTAAAATCCTAAGAAGGAATTATTTTTTAGACAAACAAATATAGGTGTATTTATTTTATTGATTGTTTTAATTTTAAAAGCAAAAAACAAATTCAATAATTTAACAAAAAAATGTTCATTCAGGCATGCTTTTCATGAGATATTTTTCGTAACAAATAATAATTTCCAAATTCTAATTCCTTATTATTTGTATAATACAAGAGTTACAAAAAATACAAGAGTTAGAAAAGGAGAAGCAAAGATTGTTTACCTTTAATTTGTTAATGTTAATTAATGCTTAAGATAAGATGTGAAAGAGAAACTTTTGTGACGATTTTACAATTCATGCTTTAGTTTATAATAATAATAATAATAATAATAATAGATAAATTACTCTTAATTATTATGGTCAATGTTTGATTGAAGTTAAAATGTTTCAAATAAAAAACATTTATCTTTAAAGCAAGCGAAATGGAGGCATCTTTTTTTTAAAAAAGAATTTATTATCTCATTGTAAGAAAAAAGTTAGTAGTAACGAAGCTTGCCAATTTTTGGGTCTTTGTACTGTTAGAATTTTGGTTTTTTGGGTAAACAAATTTTGATGGAAAAACCAGCACACAAGCACCAAATTAGTCTTTCGACATTTATCTATTCTATTTATTATACACTAGTTCTGGCAAGAGCACCACATTAGTCTTTTGAAATTTATTCACTATTTATTATACATTTATCTATTATACTATTGATTATAAATTAATGTATTCTCTAACAATTTTTTTTAATATACATTCTTATATGACCTTTATAACTTTCCGACTAGTTATAATTACAAATTTTCAAATTTTGTTGTTTTAAAAGAAATCTGTGTTACAAAACTGGAGGATATAATTATATGGCAGTTAAAAGCAAATAATCCCATAGACATTGAATCAAAAGAACCAACCAATCAAAGTTGTTACATGTGTTGGAGTATGAATTCATCAAAGAAAAAAGAATCACGCACATACACGCACATACTTTTCCAAGAACAAGAGAGAGAAAGGGGAAAACAGTTACAACTAATTTTTATTTCTGTTTGCACACAGCTGATACTCCAAGTGGTTCAGCATATAAGAGAGTACTTATTACACTTGGCAAAACTCTATATCAATCAATAACTAGCTTATTTTTCCTATTGAATTTTAACACACCCCCTTAAGCTAGTTTCCTGCTATCAACAATATTCAGCATGCTTCTCTGTTTCTTGAAGGTTTCAGATTTCAAGGACTTGGTAAATATATCTGCAAGCCGATCTTCTGATCTGCAGAACTTCAACTTGAATTTCCCCTTCGCAACTTGGTCTCTTATGAAATGAAATTTGGTTTCAATGTGCTTTGATCTTCCATGTGCAATTGGATGTTTGGCTAACTTGATTGCAGATTTGTTATCTACATATAGCTCAACTGGACCTTCTTCTTTGATCTTCAGTTCCTGCATCAAAGTATCAAGCCACACTGCTTGACAAGCTCCCATTGCAGCAGCAATGTATTCAGCCTCGCACGATGAAAGTGCAACCACAGATTCCTTCTTCGAGCTCCAAGAAATTGGTGCTGAATCAATTAGAAAAACAAACCCAGCAGTGCTCTTCCTATCACTTTTGTCTCACACCAATCAGCATCTGTATAGCCATATAGATTTCTGTATTTTCACTATGGTAATGGGCATCAAAATTCCATAA
>NC_038250.2:44737116-44812319 GCF_000004515.6 Glycine max
ACTCAGTAGCATCTACTAAGTCCTCTTCACGATCTCTATCGACCCACAATCCAGCTTCTGCAGGTGTTTCAGCACTGTTACAGTGTTGCATATGGAATCTATGCAGAATATCAGTAGCATATTTTTGTTGTGTGAGAACAATTCCTTCACTACACTTCTTGAATTCAATTCCAAGGAAATATGACAACTCACCCAGGTCAGTCATGTCAAACTCATCCATTAGATTTTTCTTAAATTCATTCACTTTTGCTTCATTGTTTCCTGTCAATAACAGATCATCAACATAAAGGCATAGCATCATAATATCTTCACCCCCTGACTTCACATACACTCCATACTCAGATCTACATTTCACAAAACCCAAATTGGTCAAGCTCTTATCTATTTTCATGTTCCAAGCACGTGGTGCTTGTTTCAACCCATATAGAGCCTTCCTCAATTTGAACACCTTTCTCTCACTGCCTTTCACTACAAACCCAGGTGGTTGATCAATGTACACTTCTTCTTGTAAATCACCATTCAAAAATGCTGATTTTACATCAAGTTGATGTAGTTTCCACCCTCTCAAACTTGCATGTACCACCACCACTCTCACTGTCTCTAATCTGGCCACAGGTGCAAATACTTCTTCATAGTCAATGCCTTGCCTTTGGAGAAATCCCCTTGCTACTAATCTCGCCTTATACCTCACCACTTCTCCTTTGGGATTTACTTTCACCTTATACACCCACTTCACTCCAATGGCTTTCTTATTCTTTGGTAGTTCCACTAACTCCCAAGTATTATTCTTTTCTATGGAATTAAGCTCTTCATTCATAGCTTTAATCCATTTCTTATTCTGCATTGCTTCTTCCACTGTGAATGGCTCAGATTCAGCTAGTAGTGCAAAATGCACTATCTCACCTTCATCATTAATTGCACCATCATTCAACATTTCAAAATCATTTAATCTTTGAGGGACTTGTCTCTGTCTCAAAGATCTTCTTGGCCCCTCAGCATTGCCTTCTCCAATTTCATTTTCTTGCACAGTCACAGTGTCACTGTCTTCAAGTTGCAATTCAACTTGATTCTGTTTTTCTATCTCTGGTGTGACATTCCACTCCCAATCCTTGCTTTCATCCACCACTACATCCCTGCTTATCACTATCTTGTTGTTCACTGGATTCAACAATTTATAACCTCCAGTTGAGTGATATCCAATCAATATCATCATTTCTCCTTTATCATCAAGTTTAGTTCTCAGTTGGTCAGGTACATGTCTATAACAAATAGATCCAAACACTCTGAGGTGAGACACACTTGGTTTCACTCCTGTCCAAGCTTCCTCAGGTGTTATATTTTCCAATTTCCTAGTTGGGCTTCTGTTCAAGATGTATGCAGCAGTGTTCACAGCTTCTCCCCACAAATATTTTGGTAGTTTCTTGCTCTTTAACATGCTCCTCACCATGTTTAACAAAGTTCTATTCTTCCTCTCAGCTACTCCATTATGTTGAGGAGTGTATGGAGGTGTTACTTCATGTGTGATGCCTTCTTTCTCACAAAATTCAGCAAACTCAGCAGATACATATTCACCCCCACCATCCGTTCTTAATATCTCTAAATTTTTTCCACACTGTTTCTCCACTGAAACTTTGAATTTCTTGAATACTTCAATCACATCACTCTTCCTCTTAATCAAGTAAATCCAAAGTTTTCTACTAAACTCATCTATAAATGTAACAAAGTATTTGTTACCTCCAGGAGTCATATGTTGAATTGGTCCACATACATCAGAAAAAACAACTTGCAGCTTCCTCTTGGATCTTGTGGATACATTTTGATTGAATGAGTTTCTGGACATCTTGCTTTTTATACATTCTCCACATACATCATTTGGCACCTTGATATGAGGAATTCCTTTCACTATTCCCTTACTCTGTGACCTATTCAGATCAGTGAAGTTTAAGTGACCATAACGAAAATGTCATAGCCATTCTTCCTTGTCAATTGTTGATGCTAAACACTGTTGCACTAGAACATCTAGCTCAACTTTAAATGTTCTATTCTTTGACAAATTTTCTTTAATCAACAATCTCCTCTCATTGTCATACACCTTCATGGCACAATCCTCCAACACCATCTTGTACCCTTTCTCCAGTAGCTGTCCAATGCTCAGAAGATTGCTCTTCATTCCTGGAACATGAAACACTCCAGAAATAAAGCATTTAGATCCATCTCTCTTCTTGATCATCACCTTTCCTACACCTTCAACCTTCATAGTCCTGTCATCAGCAAACCTCACCCTGCTTTTGACAGTGAAATCTATCTCAACAAACCATTCCTTCTTTCCTGACATGTGTGTTGAACACCCAGTGTCAAGAAACCAGTTATCACCATGATCACTCTCATCCTTCACAGTCACCATATATAACACTTCTTCTATATCTACCTTCTCCTTTCTCACTTCTTCCACTCCATCATCACCAATTTCCTCCTCTACTGCCATTAACAGAATTTCCTCCTTCTCATCTTCTTCTTGAGCCAATCTTGCATCAGTGTGGCTTGGATTACTATAGCATTCATCGGCAAAATGACCGTATTTCTCACAATTATAGCATTGAATGTGACTCTTATCAGTTTTTCTTCCTCCTCTTCCACCTCTTCCTCTACCACCTCTTCCACCTCTTCTTCTATAATTTTCACTGCTATTGTTCTTTTGTTCACTATTGTAATTATTACTAGAGTTTCTTCTACCAGAGTTTGAGTTACAATTGTTACCTCTGCCTTTTCCTCCTCTGTAATTGTTTCTACTTCTGCCACGTCCTCCTTGACTGTCACGACTTCTGTTTCCACTTTCTACCATGAGTGCTTGTTCAGTGCTAGGCTTCACAGACTTCCTCTCATTCATTCGTTGTTCATGTGCTTCAAGTGATCCTTGCAGCTCCTCCAATTTTAGCGTTGATAGATCCTTCGATTCTTCAATCGCTACCGTGACATGATCAAATCGCGAATGCACCGATCGTAATATCTTCTCAACAATCTTCTCATCAGACAAAGTTTCACCACACGATTGCATTTGATTTGTCATGGTTTGAACACGAGTGAAATAGGTAGCAATTGTCTCACTCTCTTCCATGCCTAGCAATTCATACTGTCGCCTTAGAGTTTGAAGCCGTACTTTCTTCAATTTCTGATCACCGGCGTAGGAGCTCGCGAGAACATCCCACGCCGCTTTGCTTGTCTCCGATCTCGCAATTTTCTCGAAAATTGCTTGATTCACACACTGATGCAGAATGCACAAACCTTTGCAATCCTTCTTCTTCGCATCTCTGTATATCGCTTGTTGCGCAGCGGTTGGATTCACCGGCAACGGATCAAGTCCGTTCACCACCAGATCCCACACATCTTGATAACCGAGGATCGCCTTCATCTTCATACTCCACTGGTCGTAATTTCTCCCATCAAGAACAGGAAAGTTCGCCGGAAAGTTTCCGTTTGTCGTTGCCATTGATAAGGTTCCTCACCGCCTCTCGTGTTTTCACTCGCTTACCGTCTCTCGTGTTTAGGTTTCACTCACCTCATTTTCAATCGATGATCACACTTCAACAACCTGCTCTGGATACCATTTGTTGGAGTATGAATTCATCAAAGAAAAAAGAATCACGCACATACACGCACATACTTTTCCAAGAACAAGAGAGAGAAAGGGGAAAACAGTTACAACTAATTTTTATTTCTGTTTGCACACAGCTGATACTCCAAGTGGTTCAGCATATAAGAGAGTACTTATTACACTTGGCAAAACTCTATATCAATCAATAACTAGCTTATTTTTCCTATTGAATTTTAACAACATGTTCTCCTTCATATAGATCTACATAGCTATTACATGTTAGCCTTGGTAAAGTCTCACTAAACACTATTGTCCCCAGTACATGATTACAATACAAGCAACAAAGCCCAAAAATAAATGTGGCAGCCTTTGGTCTGACCATTGAGAAGTCCCCATCAGTAAGCCTTGGTAGTTGCTAAACCTATGATACAAGTGCCCTTTTTGTGTAGGATCAACAAAAACATCCAACCAAGAACAGTTCAATACAATTAATCCTTTAGTCTACATAAAAAGACAAATTTAAGAAGAATATAACACCCCATATAAAAAGATAAATTTAAGAAGTCCACGAAGTGCCCTTTTTGTGCAACATATTTTTTTTAACAACCAATCAAAAGATAATTCATAAATGAAAGGTACCAGAATTACCATGAAGAAGAACATAACACCTCATATATAAAGGGTTAAAAAAGAAAAAGATAATAGGTAAAATTATAAATTTGGTCCCTTTATTTATCATAGAATTTAATTTTGGTCTCCCTATAATTTAATTTACGAATTTAATCCCTCTGTTTTTTTGTAATCATGTTATTTTAGTTTTTAATCCCGAAATTAAACATTGACGGTTTAATTACTTATCTTGACTGTCACATGTTGTGTTTTAATTGGATGTTTACCGTCACGTGTCGTAATTTTATTGGAGGTTGACATTAATTAGGTATACAAAATTAATGTCCAATAAAAATGCGACATATGACGGTCAACGTTAACAAGTAGTACTCAACGTCCAATTTTAAAATTGTGGACTGAAATAACTGGAATTGAAAAAACCAAAGAACTAAATTGGTGAATTAAATTATAGGGGAGCTAAAATTATAAATTTGAGACAAATAAGGAAATCAAAATTATAAATTTGAGATAACTAGAGACATCAAATTTATAATTTTGGCAAGATGATAACATATATGTTAATCCTAACAACTCTCCCACAAAAATCTCACCCGAACCCAGCTATACTTACATCCCTTAAACCCAACAAAAGAAACAACTAATGGGCCCCTATTGTTGAGAGAAACATCAAATATAATAAAATCAAAACTATTGGTCCTCCAGAAGTCTGCCATGGGCTCCATATATCAGTTAGCTAGACCTTGTAAAATTAGAATTTGTTCAAAGATATTGCAGGATTCATAGACCAATCCTGAGAAGATGCAACAAAATATTATTTTACTCTGGCCATTGAGAAGTCTCCATCAGTAAGCCTTGCTAATTTCTACAGCTATGATAACAGTCTTTTGGTGACAAAAGCGGCGAATTTACTGTAGAGGGTCCCCTTTACAAACTTTTTACTTAAAGGGGTCCCTTTTGTATCAAATTACACAGGGGGTCTGTTATTAAGGGGAAGCCACCAGCAGGAAGAGCGATACCAAGGTCCCGCCAGCAGTAGAGGCGAGATCTCCACGTAAGCACTGGTGCTGCCATTCTTCTTGGCGATACTTGCTGACTGGGCATTGATGCCGCCAGCAGTAAAAGCGACACACACCATCATCAACCATCTCGCCAGTGCTAACGGCGAGATGCTCCACGTAGGGGTCTCGCCAGTGCTTTCTGCGAGATTGGTTCCTGTTCATGACGAGACCTAAAGCAACGTATGAAGCAGCTAAGGTCTGGAAGGCAAGGCTACTGTATAATTCACATGCACATGCATTGCAGGTGCAAGGACATTTATTGGGCAGCTTAGGGTTCAAAGGCTACCTGTGCATTGCAGGTTTTATAATCACATGCATACAGTAGCTTGCAAAGGCTCACATGTATGACTTCGGGGTAAATTTTGCTTGCTTTTAATAATGGCAAGACACAAGTGGTTTTTTGTTTAAATAGAGTAAGATAAAACTTCAAATTTCACAGCATAGCATTCTGAAGGAAGGAGAAAGAAAGATACTGGAAAGATAGATACTGGTTCTTTGAAGAGACACGCTTTATTTGAAGTTTGTTTTTGTTTGAAGTTATTTCATTCCATCTTCAACTTCAAAGTTCTATTCAAAAGTAAGAATCTTTTTAATTTATTTTAAGTTATAAAATTTTATTGAGTCAAATTTTTAGAAGCATTATTTGATGTTGTTTCAACTTAATTTTTTTAATAATTTGTATCATTTACAAATTTTATATTTTGAAGTAATTAATTTTGTAGTTAAAATCAAATTTGAAGCTGAAATTTAAGCGTAGTAAATTTTTGAATTAGATTTTGTATTTGAAAATTATTACCACTAATTATTTCAGCCTTAAGAATATATTTATATGTGATAGTTAAAGATTTTGAAGTTGAGGAATTATTCAAAAATTATTTAATTAGTTTAATAATTTTTTTTAGAATAAAATATGAATATCTAGTTTACGTTTAATAGAGCAAGCAAATAAATATTTTTTATTTTTATGATTGACAAAATATTAGTTGAAGTAATAAATTTATTTGTTAGACTAAAAATTGAAGGTAAAGTTTAAGTGTAAAAATGTTTGGAATTATAATTGTTATTTTGAAATTATTATCAGTAATTATTTGAAAGCGTCTTTGTTCATGGTTTTTGTGGCTTAGAAATTTGACGTGTGAGCCTTCGGGTTGATGCTATTTCTGACTTACAAATATTTAGAGGTGAGTCTTCGACTTTTGGTAGTTATGGAATTTTTTTAGAATTATTTAATTCGAGTAATAATTTTTTAGAATTATTTAATTGGAGTAATAATTTTTTCTGACTTACAAATAATTCGAGTAATAATTTTTTAGAATTATTTGTGACTTACAAATAATTTTTTTGTTAAGGAAATTTTAATAGTGCAAGCAAATAGATTTATTAATTTTTATCATTCACAAAATATTTAATTGAAGTAATAAATGTTTTTTTAGACAAAAAATTAATACGTGAAGTTAAAGTGTATTAATTTTTGTAATTAGGTTTTTTACTTTGAAGTTATTTTTTTAATAATGTTTAATTATTTAGAAGAATTCAAATAATTACATGTTTCCCTTATAGTTTTTTGAAGTTAGAATGAAATTTTAATCTGGAGTTTAAGTTTAAGTTTAACTTTAATTTAGTAGATGCAGCAAGCAAATACACTTATTTATTTTAAAAAGACTGTTGTTATGATTAATTATTTTTAATTTTGTTGATGTAGGTATATCATGAATTCAATTATTACAGTGTTGTATTTCAACGGAAGAGTATATGAAGACAATGATGATGTAATATTTGAAGGCAGTAAAAAGGCGATTCAGATTAAACGCGAAATTAGTTTCAATGCTTTGAAAAAAAAATTGGAGATAAGGTAAAGTTAGAAAATAATGAAATCATTTCTACTATAAGTTGTAGATTTTTAGTTTCAGGAAAATATGTTGCGTTGCAAATTTGTGATGACGAAGATGTTGAAACTATGATCGAAAGTTTTCAACAACAACAACAAATGTCAGTTCTAGAATTGTACGTAGAAAAGGATGTTGTTGGTGGTTCTATGTTTCATGCTGCAAATTCTGTTACGTCATGTGAACGTAATGTATCTCATCAGGAGTCGGAACTGCCAAGAAATATAAGCAATTTACATGTTGATGAACATGATGATGATGATGATGATGATTATCTTGCATCTAACTCATACGTTGAAGAGTCTTTCGATGAAGATGATAGTGATGATGGAATATCTGATACAGACAATGAAGTCACTGACATCGTTGAACCAGTTTCAATTGTTCACCCAAGCGAAGGTAAATGTTTGTGAAATACAAAATTAGTTGAATACATCTATCTTCTTATGAGAATTATATTTAATGGTAACTAAATAGAAGTAGTTTGTTGACGTGATTTTTTTTATAAATTATTAGGTGTACCAGAAATTCAAAATCCATTTTGGAATGATGTTATGCATTATAATAATATCAATTGGAGTCATCCGGACGAGGAGGACATTTGTGGTCTGGACATGCCAACGACTTTTAATGTTGGACAAGAATTATATGTTGGCATGGATTTTGACAGTAAAGATGCGGTAAAAAATGCACTCAAACAATATGTGATGAAGGTGCATCAAAGTTTTAAGGTTGTTGAAACGAAATCACACAAATATATCGTTTGTTGCCCCAAGAACACTGAAGAGTCTCCTTGCCCTTTTTATATGAGGGTAATTTTATCCAAAAAAAACTGATGCATGGAAAGTGACACAATGGGGTGGACCGCACACATGTTTAAATATGACTATGACACAAGACCATGAGAAGCTTGATTCAAATTTAATTGCGACTTGCGTAGTAGGTACGTTTTTTATGTTCATATTATCCTACTTTTGTGTTATTTGTTATTTTAATTTGTAATTTTATTTAATTATTTGAATTACAGGCATGATCAGAGAAGATCCATCAATAAAAATTTCTTTGATTCAAGAAAGGATAAATAATGAATTTTCCTATAAGGTTTCATACAGAAAAGCATGGATGGCCAAACAAAAGGCGATTGCAATTGAATATGGTGATCGGGAAGAGTCATATGCGAAACTCTCGTCATGGCTAACACACATGCAAAATCATTCTCCTGGCTCTTACTTTCAAATACTACATGACGATTTTATTGTTGGTAATAGGGTGAGTCGCGAACATCGTCAGTTTCATAGAGTATTTTGGACATTTGGTCAATGCAAGGAGGCTTTTAAGTACTGTAAGTCAATCATACAAGTTGACGGCACACATTTATACGGCAAATACCGTGGGACCCTGTTAATGGCCACATCGCAAGATGGAAATGGTGGTGTTCTTCCTCTAGCATTCGCCGTGGTCGAAGGCGAGACGCTAACAGCATGGTCATGGTTTTTGGCCCACTGCGTGAACACGTCACAGATAAGAATGGAATTTGTCTAATATCTGATCGTCACGCAAGTATAAAGTCTGTTGTCGCTAACGAAGCACTTGGTTGGCAACCTCCCCACGGTTATCATGTGTACTGCGTCCGACACATAGCCAGCAATTTCAATCATAAATTCAACAATGCAAAACAAAAAGAGATGTTCAAGAAATTGGGTAAGGTTTATTTTATACATTAATTTAATTTGAGTTTCATGTCTACGTACAACTTTTGATGATAACAAATTTGATGCAGCGTACACTCCTTGCAAGCATGTGTTTGATCAAAACTTAGAAAAATTTCATCAATTGAGTCCAGCCATAGCAAGATGGATTGATCGCATTTCAAAGGAAAAATGGAGCATGGCTTACGATACATCTGGACGACGATATGGTCACATGACAACCAACCTATCAGAATGTGTGAATAAGGTGTTGAAAGATTGTCGCAGCATTCCAATAACAGCGTTGGTCAAGTCAACATATAGTAGGTGTCGAAAGTACTTTGTTGATCGTGGTCGCCAAGCCCAAAGACAATTAAGAGAAGGTCAAGTTTATTGTTCTAAGCTTGTTACAGAACTTAGGAAAAATCAAGAACAAGCTTGTTCGCACATCGTTCGCGTGTATGATATCCACTCGACAAGGTTTGAAGTAGAGGAGACCTTTAATCCTATAACGCAACGTGGCAGACAATAATGGGCAGTAAACTTGAATGGCCATTATTGTCAATGCGGAAGGTATTCTGCACTTCACTATCCATGTTCACACATTATTGCAGCTTGTGGTTACATGAGCATGAACTACTACCAATATATAGATGTTGTTTACACCAATGAGCACATCTTAAAAGCATACTCCGCACAGTGGTGGCCTCTTGGGAATGAAGCGGCAATTCCTCCTTCTGATGAGGCATGGACACTAATCCCTGACCCAACTACAATTCGTGCGAAAGGTCAGCCAAAATCAACAAGGATAAGGAATGAGATGGATTGGGTCGAACCATCTGACCACCGACAAAAATGTAGTAGATGTGGAGCTGAAGGGCACAATAGGCGCCGATGTCCAATGCAATCTAACCGTGGAGTAATTCATTTAATTGATTTATGTATGTTACATGACTGACTTGTATTGCTTTAGGTTTTGTTCAATGTATTTACTTGTTGGTCTTCAATGAAATCGTCAGTTACTTTTTGTTGAATGTGTACTTCTAATGAAATAAAATTACATTTAGAAGTTGAAATAAATGGAGTGGATCAATCGAGGTTAAGTGACATTGGTGTTGATCGTTAGTTAGAAACGTTAGTTATTTTCTTTTGTCTACCTTAGTTTTTTTTTTAACTATCTACAATGACAAACTATGGACTTAGTCATTATGGTTTAGTGTCTAAGTATTTTGGTTTAGTGTTTAGGGTCTAAGCCTTAGGTTTTAGTGTTTAGAATTTTGGATTTAAGGGTTTAGGGTTAAGGGGTTTGGGTTTAGGGTTTAAAGTTGATTGTTTAGGGTTTGGGGTTTAGAATTTAGTATTTAGGGTTTAGTGTTTAGTTTTTATATTTTTTGGTTGAGGGTTTAGATTTGATATTTTAGTGTTAGAGGTTTAAAAGGTATGGTTATGGGATTAGGGTTTAGTACTTTTTTTAGGGGTTAGGGCTAAGTTTTTTTATTTTAAGGGTTAGTGTTTAGTTTTATGTTTTATGGGTTAGGGTTTAGTTTTTATGTTTTAGGGGTTAGGGCTAAGTTTTTTTATTTTTGGGTTTAGGGTTCATTTTTTTATTTTAGGGGGTAGGGCTAAGTTTTTTTACTTGAAGGGTTAGGGTTTAGTTCTTAGGGGTTAGGGTTTAGTTCTAATATTTTAGGGTTTAGGGTTTAGGGTTTATTTCTTATTTTTTATTTTAGGGTTTAGTGCTTATTTTTTAGGGGTTAGGGTTAAGTTTTTTATTTGAAGGGTTAGGGTTAGTTCTTATTTTTTAGGGGTTAGGGTTTATTTCTTATTTGTTAGGGGTTTGGGCTATGTTTTTTTATTTTAGGGTTAGGGTTAAATTTTTTTTATTTAGGGGTTAGGGCTAAGTTTTTTATTTTAAGGGTTAGGGTTTAGTTCTTATTTTTTAGGGAAATAAAATTACATTTAGAAGTTGAAATAAAATTACTTTTTTCTGAATGTGTACTTCTAATGAAATAAAATTTCATTTAGAAGTTGAAATAAAATTACTTTTTTTAAGGGTAAGGGTTTAGTTCTTATTTTTTAGGGTTAGGTTTTTTTTATTTTAGGGTTAGGGTTTAGTTCTGAACATTTTAGGGTTAGGGCTAATTCGTAGGGGTTAGGGTTATGTTTTTTTATTTTTAGGGTTAGGGTTTAGTTCTGAACATTTTAGGGTTAGGGCTAATTCGTAGGGGTTAGGGTTAGGTTTTTTATTTTAGGGTTAGGGTTTAGTTCTGAACATTTTAGGGGTTAGGGCTAAGTTCTTATATTTTAGGTGTTAGGGTTAGGTTTTTTATTTTAGGGTTAGGGTTTAGTTCTGAACATTTTAGGGGTTAGGGTTAGGTGTTTTATATGAAGGGTAAGGGTTAGTTCTTATTTTTTAGGGTTAGGCTTAGTATTTTTATTTTAGAGTTAGGGTTAGTTTTTGAGTTTTATTTGGTTTAGGGTTCATTGATTATTATAGTTTGATACGCGACATAAATTGTATCCATAAGTAAGCCTTAATAAACTGAATATCATACATTACGCCATGAATGTCAAATTACAAATAGACAACAAAGCCTTAATAAACGAAGACATGCAAATCATTCATTTTGGTGTCCGTGATGTCGTGAGGATGTGCCACATGGTCGATCCCATCTTCGTGCTTGGCGATCAAGATTTCTTCTGCCCCGATGCCTCCCCGCTTCTTCTTCGTCAGCCTCCGCAGAAAATGCGTGACGCAAATTAACACCGAATAAGTCGCCCGTATTAGGTATTTGTCCCGGTACTTTCCATTGTGTTCCTAACGGGGCATTAGGTGTTGGAATTGGGCCATGATATTGCTGTGAAGGGGTCATTGTGGACCATGAAAAATGAGCTTGTGTTTCCGCAACACCACCGAACGATTGCTGGCTTGCAGAAGTATCAGTGTGATGACCCTGAAAAGGATACTGATACATCTGTGTCGGATACTCAGCAAATGTTTGTGGCGTGTAATACATTCCACGGCCACGCTCCGGCATTTATTGGGAATATTCTTCCCCTTCAACAGTCTCCCTTCGTCTGTCTATGCCCTGAGTTTCAACACTTGACTGAAGCATATGAAACTATTGTGCGGGAAATTGACGCTCAGATGCAGGACCATGTGACACTGGCTTAGTGACTCTCTCTTGCTCTTCGGATAAAATTGTAATTTTTTCCACATAAGGCACGAGATCATCAACTGTCCATCTATTCCTCCCTTGAGGAGACACCATGTATTGTAACGTCTCCGCAACTTCAGCCTGCAATTATAAGGGTCAGAAAATTAATGTCATCATTAAAAAAATGTTCAAGTTAAATATTCAAAAAAATTAAAAAATACCAATGTAGTCGTCTTTGCATTTTGTGGGTCAACAAACATCTTTGTCTTTCGCCTATACCACACCATGTAGTCCGAGTTAAAGCTCAATAGGCCTTCTTGTCGGGGATAAGCGTCGACCCTAAATGCATGGCGATTATTCCACTGATCAATCATTGGGGCGAACAATTGGCCCCAATTTTCGTCATGTTTCCCTTTTAATGTTATGCCATGAATGTTTAAGGGTTGTGAAGGAGACTCTGGAATTGGTTGTTGCATCCCAAATTGTCTCAATACTTTGTCCGGTTGGTGCCACTCAATAACTTGGAAACAAATTAGTGGCACCACCGCGTACCACGCGAGACTTCCGACTAAACAAACGGGAGGCAACAGTGATATAACGGTTGATGGGTACGGCTCCCACACAAACGGCATATAACAACATAGTTGTGAACATTTTAGTAAAATAACACATATAATTTTTTATTTTACAAATACAACAGCATGTTCTTACCTCATGACGTTTCATAATATCCAACTTGCGACGAAAAACTCTCACATCATCATTGCCGATATGTTGGTTTCCACGTCGCAGCCACCTACAAAGATTAAAATTTAATATATGCTAAAACCATTTATTCTATTGAAATGAAAGACGCTGTTAAAAATGACTAACCTGTGCCCCAATGGTGTATTTTCTACTTGGGAAGGAGTCCTCTTTGGAGCCAAGGTTGGACATCGTTCCCATGCCCACATTTGTAGTAAGATACACATACCTCCGATTGATTTAGTTTTATAATCGGTGGCATTGCACATCTCTCTGTATAGAAAACCAAGTACGGCAGCTCCCCATGCATATCTGCCACATTCTTCAAAGTCACGTAAAAATTGAAGGTACCTTAGCGAAACTTTGTTACTGCTTTTGTCAACGAACAAGACACCTCCAATGAATCTCAGTATCCATGCACGGGCAAACCTTCGTATTTGTTCTTCGTCGTCGTCATTATTTATTTGGGCAAAATGGTGAGCCAGCCAACTTAATTTAACCACACTACCTCTAATTTCATCTTCTTGTGGTCTGACTCCCAATAATTCCTCACATAAATCAGCCCAATCAAGATTTGTTGGACCAATTAATGGTAAACCATCCACACTTATACCTAACAATACAGAGACGTCTTGGAGAGTAATAGTACATTCTCCGCATCTCATGTGAAAGGTATGTGTTTCCGGCCTCCATCTTTCTATCAGAGCACTAATTAATGAGGCATTTATTTTTAAGTACCCCATCTTGATAATCCAGGCGAAACCAGATTGTAGAAGAAAAGGAAAAATTTGCTCAGGAATTTGTTCTTCCCCTTGGTACGTGGGGACAGCTCGTCTGATATGCAATTTCCTATCTTCTTCCCCATTCCAAACATGTTCTGAAACATGCTTAGGTTGCATCCATAATACATCAGCATTGATGGGGCCAGACTTAATGTTAACATGTGATGAAGATGATGACGAAGATGCCATTGGTACTACAAAATAAAATATAATACAAGAAATTCACAAATCAATTTATACATAACAATAAATTTGAAAAAAATCAAACTGGCGAATTTTTAATATATTCTATACATAAATTAAAATACATGTGAACAAAACTTTAAATAAATAATTTTTTTTCTACAATTAACAAAAAATTAATTGAATAAAATATGGACTAACAAATTATTTATAATACAAACAAATATTGAAATATATAAAATTATTTAAACAATATATATACAAAAATAATAATAATAATAATGTACAATGTATTATATATTTAATAACGTAAATTTCCTAAAACAATTAATAAGGCAAATTTATGCGTCTCTAATATTACAATTATTTATTTACGTGTGAAATGCTTAATATTACAAAAACTAAAAATTTATGTCTACCTAAAATTTACAAATATGTACCTAAAACTAATATTAATTTGTGCCTAATATTCCTAAGGCTAATATTAAGTGTGTCTAATATTTTTAAACCTCATGGAACCTTTGGCCGTAGCTTACTACAGTATCATATATATCACATATATAATATCTAAAAATATATCCTACTGAGTCAAATAATATTTTCATACTAATTAATCTAATCTTCAAATATCTATTAATATATAAAAATTAATAACAGCATACCTATTAATAATAGTAACTAACCTAACCTTACAATACCTATTAATCCTAATTAACCTAAACTTACAATACCTATTAATACTAGCTAACCTATTATTTTTATAATATTAACAACAGAATATATAAATCATAATATATAAATGTTATTTAAGAAAATTACTTACCTGGAATTATGGAAGAGAAAAACTGAACAAAAGCAAAGGAACCAGCACCACCAGGGCAGACACTCAATGAAACTAGCAAAACCAAAGGAATTATGGAATTACGGAATTAAGTTTCAAATGCTTAAATTTCTAAGGCTAGCAAATATTACAAAAACACAAAATTTACCTCTGTCCTAAAATTTACAAATATATAATTAAACCTTAAATGAACTTGTGCCTAATATTTCTTACAACTAACTAATATTACGTATATTATGTGTGCCTACTATTTCTAAAGCTAATAATAAGTGTGGCTGAATAAAAATATTTCTACAACTACTTAATACGTGTGCCTAATATTTCTAAAACTAATAATATTATATCACATATATAATATCTAAAAATATATACAACAAACCAAACTAACTAACCTAACCTTTAAATATCTATTAAGAATAACCTAATCTTCAAATATCTATTAATACATAAAAATTAAAAACATCATAGTAACTAATCTAACCTTACAATATATATTAATCCTAATTAACCTAAATTTATAATACCTATTAATACTAACTAACCTATTATAAAAATTTAAGAACAGAAATTATAAATCAGAATATATAAATTTTATTTTAAAAAAACACTTACCAAGAATGAATTATGAAAGCTGAATTATGAAAGCCACACAACAAAAGCAAAACAATGGAAGTGTAGCACCCACCCACGTAAACACTCTCACTCACTCACAGAAACTCAATAACTGAGAAAGAAGATAGCTTGGAGAAGAAAAGCTTGTGTAAAAATTTAAGATGTTGTGGTTAGTTTTATAGAAGAAAATGTAAAGAACCAACGGTCAAAAACCTAAGCCTACTCTACTCTGCTTTTTCACCATGCATGCAACCCTATAAATATAAGCTGTAGCAACCTGCAACCCTATTAATATAAAGCTGTAGCAAAACGTGCACCTGTATCTGCTTTTTCAGCATGCAACAAAGCTGTAGAAATGTCTGCAACCTGTATCGCCAGCAGAAGAAGCGAATCCAACGTGGAGGTGTCTCGCCAGCCTCACTGGCAGCACCTTCCACGTAATGTTGTCTCGCCAACAGCACTGGCGATACCAGGCTGTCTCACCAACAGCACTGGCGGTACTGGGCTGTCTCGCCAACAGCACAAGCGATACCATGCTTGCCGCCATTTTCAATGGCGATACCCCTCCACAAAACAGACCCCCAGTGCAAATTCTTTTAAAAGAGACCCCATTCGGTAATTAATTTTTAAAACTGACGTAGTTGGGTAAATTTGCCGACAAAAGCACTCCACGAACAGCAGGGATTAACCCTATAGTCTACATAAAAAGACAAATATAAGTACCAATTTAAAAAATTGTTTACTAAAAACATCTTTATTCGAAATTCAAATTTTAAATCACTTTTTGGTCGAACTCATTAGGTCATGTAGGATTGAATATTACTTTCATTTTTTTAAATGATAGATCTTATTTTGAAATCTTAGATAACTTTTAATAGATCTCGCATGAACCTCAATTTTAAATATTTTATTTAAATTAAATATAATTAATTAAGCAATTAAATTGAATTAATAAAACATGTAAGGAAAAAAATTATAAATATTAAGAAATAGAAAAATAAACATAAATTTAATTTTTATTTATGACTAAATGTTAAACAAATGAAAAATACATAAATTTGATAATAAAAAAATGCAACACATTAATGCTAAAGAAAAATTAAATTTCATTATTGTTGTGATTGTAGTATTCCCAAATATGTGTCAAAGAAAAATACATAGCTTGAAGTTGTTGATGAATTCGTATAACACATTTTGTTTGCATGTAACAAAGTTAGGAAGAGTACCACAAGATATTTCGGCATTTAAAATATCATGGTCTACACAATCATAATCAATATTGACATTACCACTAAATGTATCTTGTTTGTCTGTGACAATCATGATATGCAATATAATGCATGCCAACATTATATCCTTCATTGTATCCATGTTTCACGCACGCGATGGATCACATATAATTGTGAATTGAGATTTGAGCACACCAAATGCTCGTTCCACATCCTTTGTCGTTGTTTCTTGACATTCTACAAATAACTTTCTTTTGGGACCTTGCAACATTGCAAAAAAAATTAAAGATAATGGTCTCACATGTATTCGCCTAGATCTATCATCGACAAATTGACCAGTATCCTTTCGTAAATGAGTTTGCTGAAAGACCTCATCTACGTACACTGGTCGACCAAGCTCCTCTGACTATTAACAAACATTATAAAATAAACATTAAGTGGTAAATAAAACAAGTACAAACAAGTATGTATTATAGTTTTAATGTACATACCATGCGAATGGGATGATCCTGCAAGCTAATAGAACTACTTGTGTGCATACACGCACCCTTTTTAGATGCCCATTTTTTTTTTTGCCTGTGCACACTTGGAACGATACTTAGGTGCATTCCAATGTGATAACAGATCGTTTCAAACACGATCTCCAATCCAATATGACATTTTATTTTCATTTTGGGCTTCCCTAAACATCTTAGAAAGTCTATGAGAGACTTTCAAGTAAAAAGCTTTCTTAATTTCATTTTCTTCCAGACCAATTTTCTCTAAAAAAATGACAAAGTTATGAAATGGTACACAATGAGAAAAATACCAATTTTACAATTTCAGATCAAATAAAACAAAATCAGCATAACTATCCATTTCAACCAGTGAACTAATTCATTACAGAAAGATAAGTTACTTTAAAATGCTGGAAAAAACTTCCTGATGATCTTTTGGAATTGCTCCCTATGAAGGCCAAGGGTGACCAAATTGTTCCTGGTGATCCTTTGTTGCAACCTTAGATGGATGAAACCTAAATAAAAAAAATAATTCCTGAAAAAGTAAAAGATCAAATGATGTATCATATTTAATGATAATTATATAAATTTTGTCATACTTACGCTCCATTGATAAGTGTAACCATAAGACGATCATTGAGGGGGAGTCTTTCATGGCCAAATTTGGAATGTCTTCATCTGGAAGCATGTTGGCTACAGCCAAGGATGGAGATGGTGTGGATATAGGTATCGAGGATGATTCACGTGCATCAATCAGGAATGGGGATGGTGTGGATGTAGGTACCGGGGACGGTCCACGTGCATCTTAATGTGATGGAGATGGTCTAACTTCAGTTGGAAGTGGAGATGGTGTAGGTGCAACATCGGAAGATCTGACCGGTATAGATATTGCAGATGGGGATGGGGTAGATGATGTCAAACTATCTCTAGGTGGTAGATAGTTTGATAAAATACATAATACCTAGACAGTAGTAAAAGACTCTTAACAACATAATGCAAATGAGAGATAAAAGAATTCAAATCTTCATAACCAGAATAAATGAAAATAGCATCTTGGAGAATATATTATTCCATAGCATAACGCAAATGAGAGATAACATTTCTTATCTTTGAAAATTTAAATATCAGGGTTCTATGAAAATATAATACGCAAGTGAGTCCACCATCCACTGCATCAAAGTTCATGATTTTTCCGCTGAAATTCTTAATTTAAATAGAACTTTTCAATAACAAGTTGTATCTAAGTATATAACATGGAATAGGAATTTGAGAAGAAGATCTTATTTATTTGAGGTGCTTTTACTTACTATGGAAACACACACTTAATTTTGTCCTTGTCCAAGTTTTTTTTGCAGAGGATGAGGCACCCCCAGTTTGACTTGTAGTTTCATGTGATCATATGTAACACCAAGGATGCTACCTGCACCAAGTTAACTGGAATAAGGAGAATATGGATTTCACTTAAAATTCTTTAAAAAAATTCATTTAATTGATCATTAATTGAAAAAAATAATATTAATTTGATTTAATGTATAGAATGGATGAATGGATAAATAATTAAAACTCAATTCAAAAATACCTTTACAAAAGCTGGAATTGAATTGCTAGCAATTGCATCTCTGCATGTTCTCATTCCAGCAACTATTATGTCCTGACTGTTATATATTTTAAGAATAATATCATTTGAATATATAAAAAATTCGAAGAGACAAAAAAAAGAATGTTAGAAACTATCAAATGTAAGTAGGCAACATAAATGAGACTAAAATTGAGTTTTGCTGTAAAGCAGCAATTTTTTTATAAAAGAATTAGGAATTGAATTCTCATAGTTATATTTCATTAAAAAATCATAGCTTTTGGTCTTCACTTTACTCACTAAACTTTATGCTCTAGAAGACTAAAATAATAAAATAGAATACCCATGAAGGTCATAGCCAACACCCATTTCAACAAACAAACTTCATATCTTGAAATGAGCTTCCCTTTAGTCCACCTTCCATTAGTGAAGAGATGATTTTGGTGTAGGGAAAAGTTTAACTACTGATCAGAATTGAAATGTTCTTCATGGGAATGGTAGTTTATAGACCTTAGAAGCACATGTCCATAGGCAATGGAGACAGCTCATAGCTCCTCGTGTGTCTTTCTTGATGTGCCAAACCAACAAAATTAGAGGAAAAAACACACGCAGAATAGACTTTACATAGATAGCTCTGTACAGAAATATGAAATAAGCATAAGATATGAGCAGAGTCTCACTTGTTCCACTTTCCACTAGCACCTGAAGAATATCCATAGACTAGCAAAAAGTTAAGAGGCAGTCAGAAATTTCCGTTGTTAAAAACATTGCCTATGAAAAATTTCTACTTGGAAAATTTGCTCTTCCAACATGGACAATGTATGGATTCACTATGGCATGTTTGCTCTTCCAAGATTGACAATGTATGGATTCACTATGGCATTCATATTTACGTTATACATAATCCCCCATATCAAATCTGACACCATCACCTAAGCCTCAAAGTCCTCTTTGGCCCTTAGTTTCAAGGTAACTCAAAATACTGTCATACTCATATCTTTCCACTCATATATAGAATGATAAATGACCCAACTATCAAGAATAGACAAGCATTATACATAAGGGGGAAAAAGTGAATACCAAACACAAAAGAAGAAAAAAGGAAAGCAAAAACCACTAAATCATATTGCCTAGCCAGTCAAAGATTTAGACTTCATGAACAATCAAACATTAAGTTGTTCAGTAACCACTACAGATAAGTGTAGCATAGCTCTATTGAGTCAAAGGTTAAGGGAATCAAAGTTTAGTAGGTAAATGCTAACCTAAAGGCTTATGACTTCAAATGGCACAAAAGAGAATTTGAAATTTGCAACTAGGACTCTGGAACTTTCAGCTAAGGCAATCCTTCATGGTAAACACGCGAGTGCTTACACACTCAATTGATCCAGTAGGTGGGGAATTTGGAATTAAAAAGTAATCCTTTTTTATACCAATGTACTTTATTTTCACCCTCAGTTGAAAATTAGTTTCAACTAATCACTGTAACAAAATTAAGGTTTCACTTTGGTATACCTTTGTTTTGCAGGTTACCAAACACAAACTCAAATTTTAATTGAAGAACAACATCAAAAGCACCAAAGGAACTACATCTAAGTATTGACCCAAAAATGTGATCTCAAATTAATAGCTGCTTAATTGTTTGAAATTCACATGATAATTATGTACAATTTAACAGCCAGGTTGATTAAAGTTAATTAATTTTCCAAAAGGAGGGAGTAATAAGACAACATAGGCAGGATACAGACACCTAACCTAACAGTGTGACCCTATCCAGTATCATACTTAATTTATATTTATTTATGCATAGTTGCATGCTAATATGTAACACTAAAGAAATAGACATCTGAGGAGAAAGAGTGCGTACCTTTCCACGCCTTGTAGCAGCAACTTTCTCTACTTTGTGAACAAACTAATTGAAAGAGTAATAAGGGAGCACAAACAAATAAAAAAAAGTTACAAATAAATAGTTATTATTGTTACTGAAATTAAAACACAAACAGTGACAAATATTACACGCTGTATGTTAAATTAAAAGAATAAGAAAGTGAATAATTACCTCGTGGCCACGACCACAGTATTTGAACTTGCGAGGGAAATAGCGAAGGGCGTAACCGAGGTCGTCGTCGGAGAGAAGAAGCTCCGGTGTGAGTTTGGGTTTTGTTCGAGGGAGCATGTTGGGCTTTTTGGTGGCGGATTTGGGCTTGAAAGAAGACGAAGAACGATTTGGAGTATTGGGATTGGGAGTGGTGGCGGTGATAGAGTTAGGGTTTGGATTGAGATTGAAATTGGAATTGGGAGCGGAGAAAGGGCAATCTCGTAACCAGTGACCAGGTTTGCCACACTTGTAAGACCCTGTTGCGGTTCCTGCTCTTGTTCCCTCCATTTTTTCTCTGCAACCACAATTCACTACTCTCACATTGCACGATTTATGTTACTTGAGTGAGAGAGAGAACCTTCGACGGTGGAGAAACTCAAACAGAAACAAAAATTAAGGGGCTTCGAGGGAGTTCTTACATACCTTCTAGGGTCTCGAGCGCAATGCGACAACGACGAACAGAAGGACTCGAAGAACCTTAGGCGTGAGTGAGAGGAGAGGTTGAGTGTTACAAAGAGCTGCATGAGACTGAGAGAACAATGAGCAAGCCAGGTGCGACAAATAACTTATATCATTCTAAGACTGTTTTGTAAAATCATCTTTGTACAATGGGTTCAGCTACAACGGTTTTCAAAAACCCGTCGTTGAACTCACTCTTCAAAAACGATTTTTCACGGTCCTTAAACTCACGATTTCACCATAGTTATTCAAAAATTATCTTCGTTGTCAATTCACCTATTTACTAGACTGCCACCGTGTTGTCTTTTACATCGATTTCTTTGGACCTGTTGCTGTTGGCATGTCGTAAAAAAAACATTTTTTTTTAGTAGTGAGTGGACCACTCAGAGTTTGGGTTATCATTAGTCAGTGCCACCAACTTCTTCAAGATTTATCAAACTTCAAAGTTAGCCATGTAAGGAGACAAGCAAACTCTATTGTTCATCACCAGCGAGAGCAACAGAGGTTCAAGTTGGTCAGCATTCTTATTATGAGTTCCTCATTGAATTGGAGACTATCTTTCTTATGAAATAATATAAGTCTGTTCACTTTAAAAAAAAATCTCTACCAAAAAATATAGAAGAACCTATTAAAAAAATGAAGATCATAATTAACAAAGAAAAATTAAAATGAGTGAAAAAAAATTTATATGAATCAATCTCTTTCGGTAGAAATCAATCCCTTAAAAGTTTTTTTTAGGAGAGAATAGTTTCTAACTTCTAGTTAGTGGGATAGTCAAGTTCACCAAAAATAAAATTTTATACTCCCATCATCCTTAATTATAAGATATAATTGATTAATTTATGTTTATTAAGAAAGTTAATTAATTTAGTTTTAGCAATAAATTTATCTATAATTATAATATTTTTCCAAATTTTTATCATTAACTTTATTAAGAATCTATTTATCTTTTTCAATCTCTATAAAAGAGATAAAGAGACAATTCATGATATTCTGAATTAAAAAATAATTAATACACAACAGTGAAATAAAATCTTATAAGAAGAGAAATAAAAAAATTGTTCATTATGTCTTATAATTAGAGATGGATGGAATATATCGTAAAATTAAATAATTTTAGTTTGTTTTTGTTATAACATTATTTAACATGCATTTTGACATGATTTTGAACGTCTAACATATATATATTTAGGCCTTCTAAAAAATACCTATATATTTAGGGAAAGAATCCTTTGGGGTTTGCTAAAAGCTACAACAAATCTCAACCATAAAAGAAAATGTATTGTCGTATAAGGTTAAGTTTTAATAAAGAAAATATTAAACATGTATTAATGGACATATTTAAAATTATATCATCGTTGCAGATCTGTAGTTGTAAAATAACTGCAGAAAATCATATTCTTAAGTTCTCTACTTTTACGTGTAGGATCACCGATGTCCTAACATTATATTAGACATTCAACTAATCTAAATCAACTTAATAAAATTATTATAAGCTGCAAAATTCTGCCTCTAAGATTATAATACTACTACGTACATTATTCCGTTAGGACAAAGGTTATTATATATAACTCTAGAATTGAAATCAGGTAGTGGGCAATACCTTTCTTGCAATCAATACTTCTAAAATTTTATTAAATCAAAATATGTTTTATAATTTTAAAACTATTTAAAGTATTTATATTTTTGTATTTTCATGTAAAATTTAATTAGAATCAATTACAAATGCTAATATAAATTTTTTACATTGCTATTCAATTATAAGTTATTATGTACAATATTTTTTTTTGAATTTTTTTATAATATTTATTTTAAAAATCTCATTTAAAATCATTTACGATTAGTTAAATATATAGATAATAATATAAAAAACGTATACTGATCGTGGACAAAAACTACTCTTATCTATATATAAAAATAAGTGTAAAATGCGCATACAAACAACTCTAAAAACAAATTAAAATAATCCTAATATTAATACTAATTTCTCAAAGCATCCGCGAAGAAATATTCCATCACGATCGAGAGAAACAAGAAAAAATGACCAAGAGACGCAAATGTATATTATGGTACGCAACAAACAAGGTCACTATCCAATCCAATCTTAAAAAAAGAAAAACAAGGTCATTGTTCATTTCATTACAGAGAAAATTGCAATTAAACACACGAAAACATAAACAATTAACAATTTAAACCCTTCCTAGCCCCGTTTCCACAAGCAGTGACACCATAATTAAATGGAGATCTAGACTTAAGACTTTAGAGTTACAACACTCTCATTTGAGAATTGAAGGTATCACAATTCACAAGTAACTGCAAACATGTAGAATTAACGTTTGTGGGCCCATCAAGATACGAGAAGTCAAAACCCAAAACCCAATCATTTAAAGTCTACCCTACCTATCGTGCCTGCTCGCAAGAGCGTAAATTCCACGACTCCATTAAAAACTACTCAAAAGCCATACAAACCCCTTAACACCCTTATTGCACTCTATTCTTTTGTGTCTCTCTCTTTCCTTCTAATCATCACCATCAAAAAGTGCTCAACAACTTTATGTTATGTTATGTTATTGTTACCAACAAAATCATTAACATTCCCGAATTCCCCATCTTACAAGGAATAAAAAACACGGTGCAATCACTGACACGTACGGTGGGTATTAATTAGGTTTTCTCATGCGCTAAACATTCCATTCACTTGCTTTTGCAGCAAAACATAAAAAAAAAACCCATCAGCTATGGGCATCCACACGGATTGCCCTGCACCAGCACCATTGTCGATGAATTTGGATCATGCTCGTGCTTGTGTTCTTCTTCTTATTTTTCTTATGCCGTCTGCTACGGCACAGTTACAAAACTCGCCGCCACCGCCACCGTTGGATCCTTTCACGAGGTTAAGGTTCGACAAGACCATGGCTGCGGTTTTGGTAATCCTCGTAGTGGTTTTCTTCGCGTTTGGGTTTGTTTCTATCTACACGCGCCAATGCGCGGAGAGGAGGATCAGAGGGAGGCTCGACCTGGCGGTGGCGATCGCCGGCGGGATGGAGCGCCGGCAGCACCGCGGCCTCGACGCGGCGGTGGTAGAGACGTTCCCGACCTTCGTGTACTTCGAGGTTAAGGCACTGAAGATCGGAAGGGCCACGCTGGAATGCGCCGTGTGCCTCAACGAGTTCCGCGACGACGAAACGCTGCGTTTGATCCCCAAGTGCTGCCACGTGTTCCACTCCGATTGCATCGACGCGTGGCTGGCGAATCACTCCACTTGTCCCGTTTGCCGCGCCAACCTCGCGCCCAAGCCCGAGGACGCGCCATCTTCCGTTGAGATTCAGCTTTCAGATCCGGCCCGGCCCATTGGGCCCAATGAGCCCGGTCATGATCCGAATTACATCAACCCGGTGGAGGAGCGCGAAGGTGAACAAAACAGAATCGTTACGGAGCCTCCACGTGTTTTAGATGATCCCAACCGGGCCCGTCCGGTTCGGTCTAAATCGACCGGGTTTGGCATTGCAAGGCTGTTTCCGCGATCTCACTCGACGGGTCACTCGTTGGTTCGACCGGGTGAGGATTGTGAGCGGTTCACGCTGCGGTTGCCGGAAGAGGTGCGGGACCGGCTCGTGCGATCCGCGACGCTGAACCGGACGAAGAGTTGCGGGATGACATGGCAGCTGGAGAGCAGCGAGAGAAGGGGTTACCGGACGGGGAGTGTGGGGAGGTACGAGCGGTTCGGTGGGGGAGGGCCGGTTGGACCGGTGGGGTTCATGTGGACCCCACCGTTTTGGGGTAGGACCGGTTCGGTGAAGTCACCTAAGGCAACAAGGGTGAAGGATGAAGTTGACGCGGGAGAACGTTCCTCTGATCGTTTGTTTTCCAAGGATTGAGGATATGAGGTTGGATGTGGAAAAAAATCAGTTGGGTTTCTTATCATCATTATATATATATATATATATATATATATATATAGAATCCATATGTTCATAGAATTTCATTTTAATTTTTGGATTGCATTTTATATTATCTGTATTTGTTAATTGAAAACATGGGCATTTCCTCCTGTGTAAACTCTTATGGTAAACTTTAAGTGCTTAATCTTAAAGGTACGGTAATTTTTATAGATACTTTATATTTTTTTAACATTATAATGTGAAAAGAAATAATATTATAGTTCAAATAATTAATTAATATTCTAATAGCAATTAACATGTGGTTGATACGTCTAATGACGAGTTTGGGTCCTTTAAGTGATAAGTTAGAAGTTTAAATCTTGATTTTTATGTACATAGAAAACACAGTAGAAAAGGAGACAACTCACTGTTAAGTGAATTCGAATGTCTTGAAGAAAACTAATTTTAGCTAACAATCCGAGATATGTCTTGAATCATATGTATATAAAAACTAACAAAAATATAATTCATATATAACAAAAACAATATTTTTAAAATTTATGTATAAATGGTTTATTTGCAAAGCTTTTTATCTTTATGTAATGTGAATATTTATTGGTATAATTTTAATGTTAAAAAATGTCGATATAAAATTGTCATTTATGTTGATTGAAAAATTTAATTTCAAGAGTTAGGTATTAATTTAATTATATGTAAAATTTTAAATTTTTATAATGTAAATGTGCATCGTATAATCTATATTTTACTATTTCACCTAAGGTGGGTGTGGCTTGTTTATAGTTCTAGCTCAAATTATAATGGTTATTCTTACGTGATGAGGTGTGGAAGGTGTCTTTGGGGTGAATTCCATAATTGTCATTGTTCGTTGTTAACGAATTGCATATTAGATTCAATGTTTCACCACCTCATGATCATCGGTATTGGGTCAAAAGATTTTTTTATCCTTGTATAGTATTGGGTCTACATAATAGTGATAGATCTTAGTAATATTGGTTCATTATATTGGTCCATACTAGTGCATACAACTTGTCTGTATGAAAAGATGTCTTTACTTGTTAAATAAAGTACAACAACACGTACTTGATTACGTCGCTAAAACCTCTAGCAATCAAACTAGCAACTGAACGATTTGCGTCGCGATTGAATTCTAACTTGGTCGCTATGTAGCAACTGAAATATATGGTCGCAAGTACATAAAATTTAGTCACTTCTTACTTGGTTGCTATTTTGCTTGAGACCCAATCGATGATCGAAAAGTTTGGTCATTAATTTGGTCGCTGTAAATTTGGTTGTTACTTTGCTTGAGACCAAATTGACGACTGAAATGTTTGCTTGCTAATTTGGTCAATAATAAATAATTAAAACATTAAATATAAATTAAAGTAAATACAATTCAGTCGTTATATTGGTCGCTATTGAATAATTAATTTTTAAATAAAATTAAAAAGAAATACCTTTAGTCGCTAATTTTATAATATAAAATGAATTAAAAATAAATTTGGTGACCAATTTGGTTGCTATTTTATAAATAATTTTTAAATATAAAATAAAATAAAAATGCAATTCAATCGCTATTTTGGTCGTATCTAATATTTACTTTTTAGTTTAAAATAAATTGAAAATATAATTCAATCGCTATTTAGTAAAATGAGCAATTATCTGCAATTTACAAGTCAACCCGATAGTTAAAATTACTATTCTATTATTATTAATTATCATGTTCAAAGTGACTCAAGCCATACCTTTGCTTTATAGCAGAATTAAACAACATTAAGTTATTGGATAGAGATATTAAAAAGTAAAAAACAACATAACTCATGAAACTTAATGAAAACCATTCTTAGGCCCTCTCATATCAGCTTAAACAATTAGGATGAACTGGTTCTATGACATTGTATCAAAGCCTCTCCAAGGTTAAAAGTTCAATCCTAGTCACATTCAATTAAATTTCACCCCACTATAGTGGCAGTTTGAGCTTTGTTCACACTGAGCTTGACGGGCTTTCAGCATTCCTAGGCATTCTCCTAACAACTTAAGCATATGGAATGATTGGCACTTGACAGACACAATGACTGAGCTCATAATTCCAATTAACCAACATCAGGCAAAGACATAAATTCTTACTTTGCAATCACTATAAGCAAAAACTGTGAATTATTTGTTTATAATTCATAGATGAATGCTAAATAACAGAGCAAAAAATAAAGCCGAATGACATGTTCTTACCACCAACATATTCTAAATCACATTAAATTGTTTGTGTTTAAAGAAGATCAGGTTAAAAAAAATATGCATTATGTAATGTAGGTTAGCAATGGATTACTATGTTGACAATGGCAAGTACCCACAGGCAAAGTGAATGAATAATTAATCAGATTGATAGCCAAAATGTAAAAACAAATGAAGGCCATAGACTATTGGCAGTACAATTAAAGATAGTAATTAATGATAATGTCGAAAAACAATTGAAATCAAACACATTCATGGATAAAATGATCACCCAAATTCATGGAAAGTTAAAAAGGGATATATATCGCAGAAATTGAGCATTGAGTTCAAAGTTTTAGTTCTCATTGAAGACATTATGTTGGACCAATTATGTACTCCTAACTAATGGTCATATTAAGGAGAAGACTAATTTGTAGTACATGGAAGGGACTATGTCGATTAGATGATGTACAACCGTCATGACTCGAATTGGTTCCTATTCTTAATCATGAAATTATGATGTACCCAATGTATATAACAATTTAGTCAATTTTAATGCGCATTATGTTAGTTAATCTATTTATTTATTTAGTCCATAATGTTTATTAATGTCACATGAGCCAAGTGGGAGAATGTAAGAATTAATGTCTCATGTGAGAGGCATGTGATTTATGTAGGGACTAATAAGTAAATAATTAACGATTAAGGGCTAAATTGTAATTGATCTTAATAGGAGAAGTTTCTAGAGCAAACTGCTACTTGATGGGAGTAGTGGTTATAAAAGGGGCTTAATACCCACTAACGTGAAAGAATGTCCCCTTCCTGACCAGAAAGTGTTCTTTTCTCACCCATAGCCATCACGAACGGAGAGAGACAGAAAAGAAAGGCCAAAGGAAGTGAAATCTTATTTCTCTCATTTTCAAGGAAATCAAAGTGCACTAGAGAGAAGTTCCTATGGAGAAAGGTACACATCATTATCTATTATTCTTTATTGATTGTTTGTGAGAATCATAGGTTTCAAGATCCTGTTGATTTTCTATAATTGATAGTCTAGGAAATCCATTAAGAATTTACACTCATATCTTTATATATTGATGCACTGTGCACATACAGTTTGTAACCACGATTTCCCAAATAAGTACCCCCGATAGCATATTTATTAGCTACTAGTATTTTTACCTGATAGGCCCAAGCTTAATGAAGTCTCGTATTTGGATCAACAAAATTTGTCAAAATCTTCCATATATTAGCATCTTTTAATTGATCCAGAATTTGGAAACTCTCTTAAGCTTTTTATGGGGTCAACAAACGAGCGAGACATTACTCTGAAATAGAAAACAATCTTCTTTTCGGACCTCGAGAATATTTTTACCCTGCATATAAATGAGAATCAATTACTTTTTCTCAACAAATTTCCTTTGAGAATTTCATTCCAATCTCCAATGTCAAATACATTACTCATCTTCCTCAAAGATAGATATTTCTACATCTCTTGTTGTAACCTGCTAACAAAGAGGTTTAGTTAAAAGAGAAAGTTTTATTACTCATTCATGTTGAGACACCAAAGTTGAATAAGCCATTAGTCCATGACAAAAATCAATCAAGCTTACCTTTGTTTCTGATCCAGTATCTTTTTAAGAGCCTTTACCTCCACTTTATCAAATCTAGAGAAAATCCCAATTCAATGTTTAACAATATCACTGATTGAAATTTTTTTGTGAAACAGGGACCCACAGAGAACAGATTCAATTATATTAGATATGCAAAAAGAAACGGAATAGAGAAACCCCAATTATTAGAACAACTCTGATCTTGTCAAAAAATCAAAATAGAAAAACCAAATTTTCACTTGAAAAAGCATGCAGAAACTGGAACAAGTTATGCTATTGAGCATTGACAAAAAAACCCAAGTCAACAAACTACAACATGAAAATCATTGACCTTATGTAACACTACAATAGAGTGAACTTAGGTACTCTTTGTAGCACAAATTTTAAGAATCACTAGATCTTTTCTTGAAAGGCATAATATTTTTTTAATAAATTTTATACAAAAATAAATAAAATACATAATATAATCAAATATGAAAATACAAATATATATTAAATTTTATGTATACTATCATCCAATCAAGCTTAGCCAAACCATTATAAAATTTTGATTTTCATAAAACTCTACTACTAAAATGGGGTCATACTCTTCTCATGATTTAATATACAGGGATTGTAGATTATTGACAGCTAAATAGACCCGTCAAAGAATACTAATGTAACATGTTTTACAATTGTTGAAACCAAATTGAAAGCAAAATAAGAGTTGGGAAAGTTTCAATTATAGAACTAGACTAACCATTTGAAAATGACATCAATGCATTTGGTACCAAAGCAATGAAAGCATACGTGGAGATGCATTGACTAAAAGATAAAGGAAAAGTTAGACTTATAACAACATCAATTGGAAAACCAAATATGAGAAAGAAAGAGAGAAAAAAAATACCTAAAAAGTATTTCCATTTCATTTCACATAGTTCTATTCTTTTGTTCCCTACATGAATTTCATAAATCACTACTACTAAAATGGGGTCCCTATATGACAAAAGGTTTTCAATCTAGGACATATATGTACAATCAATCGTTGTATTTTATATATAGGGACCGAATTATATATTTTGGTGACTATAGATGAGAATCATTTTGAATTTATTCCCTATAATCATATTGTAACTCCAACAAACAATATTATAACATATAGTGACCACCTATTTGCAAACAATTGTACATATGGGACTAATTTTAAAAGAAAAAATCATATAGCAACCAGTTTGAAATTGAGTCATGTATAAGGATAAAAAATATATTTCAAACATATATAAACATAACTTTGCCCTAAAAAAATAGGAATTTGTGGTTAGATGATTATTTAAAATGTTAATTATTCTCTCTACTTTCTCTAAATAAAAATTTGCTTATATAAAAAAAATGGACGGATAAATTAATACTAACATATAAATTTCACTTGGTTTGATAATTATTGGGTACTCATCTCAAGTGAAAAATACTACTCAATTTTCTACTAGAATTTGGGCTAATTAAACTTTATTGTACATAGCCTTAGTTGGATTGAATAAATATTTTAAAATGACACAATATTTGGAGAATTGAATTTTCCGTTTACATTTTGTTTTATTAAGACCACGTATATTTCAATTTGTGTACACTTCTTGAAATAATTTTTGTACTAAATAGAGTTATCTTTATCTTATTACTATATCATATATATGTGCTCAATTCTTACATAAGAAATAACAAATCTAGCTGTATTGTACATAAAATAACCAAATTTAAGCTAACAAGTAGTAAAATGTAAGATTTATAAAAAGAAAAGGCACATTATATCACCAACTTTTAAATTATATGGGAACATGCATTAATAAATTTTAATTAATTATTAAGTTTTGATTAATGTATATGTTATACATAATTCCCGTCATTGAATGTTAAATTTTAAGCGTTAATTATACTAAAAAGTTAAACAATATTTTATTAAAAAACATGAACTTAAAAAAATACTCAAGAAAGGATTAGAATCATGGTCATTGCTGTGAGTAACACACTCTTTTATCACTACACCTGAATGTCCATTTTGATATTTAGTGCAAAATATAACATTAATATAAATTTTATACAAAAATAGTTCCAAATTCAAATTTTATTGTTTTCTAATTTATTATATTTTTATAATCTTATATATTATATTTTAAAATATAATATATAAAATTAAATTCTATTTTCACATTGTCATACCCCATTTTTGACCCATTTTTATTTCTTTTTTCTCGTCTTTTAAGCCGGAAATTTCCATCATTTCAGATGAAATTTCGGCAGGGAGGTATTTTAAAATACCTCATTTTTGTTTTGAAGACGACCCTTTTTTATTTATTTATTTATCTTTATTATTATTATTATTATTATTCTTAGTTATTATTTTCTTCTTTTTTTTCCTTTTATTAAGTGTTTTTATTATTTCCGTTTTTTATTAATATCTTTAGGTAGCATCCTCTTTTCGTTTTTTTTATTTTAATTTTATTTTATTTTATTTTATTTTATTTTATTTTTATTTTGCTGTTTTATATTTTGTTTTTTTTCCTTTTCTTTTTTTTTTTCTTTTTTCTTTTCGGTTTTTTTGGTCCAGGCCCAGAGGGGCGCCTCGTTTTTCACCCTAATTCTGCCCTTTAAATGCTGCATTAATTACTGTGCGCGTCAGAGGTGAATACGAACAGTCAGAATGCCGGAACAGCCAAGCCACCACTAGCCACCACTCAGCAACACCCTCCTCCTCCGTGAACCACCACCATCGGCCAAGCCTACATCAGATCCGCCACCCAACACCACCAACCACAAGCACTGCGTCAAACACCCAACACCACCAAGCCACCACAAACCACCAACGCAGCCTCCCTCAGGCCACCACCCACCACCGTACAAATCAACCACAAAAACCAACAGAATCAAAATCCGAAACACATTCAAACCACAAATCACACGATTCGTACCCCAATCATCGCACAGACCACGGAAACCGAACCGGCATAAACCAAAATAATACGAATCCAGAACCATACGCTACACGGCCCTAACTCACCAGTCACCAGCCCAAAGCCATTCCAGCCCAGCCAAACACGAAGCAAAAGGGTAGGATCCTGTCCGTTTTGAGTTTAGATCTAGGCTTGCCGCGTCGAGTTTTTCGAAAACGAACCTCAGATTCATAACGAGCGAGTGAAGAGGGTTCGAGAGGTAAAAAAAGAGGGGGGGGACTTGAGCTACTCCGGCACGGTGGCGCCGCCAGCGGCCGCCGCGTCGGGGGGTGTTCTTGGCCGCAGAGAACCTCGGAAAGGAGGAAAGAGAAGAGAGAAAAAGGGAAGAGAGAAAAGAGAAGAGAGAGAAAAAACTTCTGAAAATGAAAAAAACCGGCCCCCTAGCCCTTATATAGAGGCTGGACCGGTTTGGTTTTTTCCCTTGAACTAAACCGGTCCGGTTCTCCCCTCTGGCCCGTTGGGCTCCTCTATGGCCCAGTTTCTTTTTTCTCTTCTTCTTCTTTTTCTGATTCCTACTCTCACCTCCCCTCTTCCTTACTGCACCCCTTTCTCTTTTTTTTCTTTTTTTTTTTTTTTTTTTACGCACCATACTTATTTATTTTATGTCTTGCATTTTTTATTTTATGCATCATATTTAATTTTATGCCTCGCATTTTTTATTTTCTTTATTTATTTTCCAGCACCATGTTTAATTGTTTGTCTTGCATTTTATTTTCCAGCCCATATTTATTCTTGTCTTGCACTTTTATTTTCTTTATTTTATGTACCCTATTTATTTTTGCCTTGCATTTTTATTTTATTTTTATGTCTCGCATTCTTTTTTAGCATCATATTTATTTTCTGTATTGCATTTTTATTTTCGTTTTATTTTATTTTCAGCATCATACTTATTTTATGTCTTGCATTTTTTTTTTATTTATTTTATGCACCATATTTATTTATTGTTTTTTTGCATTTCATGCATTTTTATTTTCTTTTTAGCATATTTGCTTTAATGAATTTGCAGCTTTTAGTTTATTATTTCTTGTCATTTATTTTGTTGCCAATTAGAATGTATCTAGGTCCAATGTAAATAAAAAATGAGAATCTGCACCGACACTCACATTTATTTTTATGTTTTCTGCCGAGGACGATCATGTAATTTGAACCGTATCCGAGGAAAGGGACCCTCACTTGATCCAACGTCATCTTAAGGGATCCGGCGCGTTTAGACTTATCTTTGCATAACTAAAGATCAAAAAGAAAAGATCAAAACCCAAAAACTTTCCATAATCAAAATTTCAAAAAAAAGGGGGGTCAATTTTTATTCTTTCTTTCTTAATCAAATCTTTAATCAATCCTTAATCAATCAAAACTTTTTTTTCCAATTTAAAATCAATCGAACTCACTTCTTTTATTTCTTCTATGCCTTTTCGGCCTCTTATCTTGCCTAAACTCTTCTTTTTCGAACTTTAAAATCAATCAAAACCAACAACTCGACTTTCTACCCCGAACTACATGATTTTGATCCCATTCGGGTATGTAGGCAAAAGACTCTGTCTTTCCAAATCAATAAAAATAAACAAAAACTTTTTCCTTCTCCTTTCTTTTGAACCCATCTCTTTAATCTTTTCACACTTGAGCATTTATTTCCAAACAAATAATCAATTTAGCATAAAGATAAAAATAAGCAAGAGGTTCCTATAGAGTACTATAGACGTTTAGGGTGCTAGTACCTTCCCTTTGCGTAACCAACCCCCGGACCTTTGATCTCTTAAAAATAGGGTTTTTCGAGCTTTCTCCCTTTTCTTCGGAAAAATAAAAGATCGGTGGTGATCTTAAAATTGCGAGTCAATGCTAATCAATAGCTTGATATCCAAAAATCACCGCGACAGAAAAATGGCGACTCCACTGGGGATCACACTCCTAAGTGGGTTAAACCTATCTTGTTTTTCTTCATCTTTATGCTTTGTTATTATTTGAAACTGTAAATACGTGCTTAAGTGTTTATCTTTTGCGGGAGTGGTGAGATAAGTCCTACACCCGGACTTGAGGGAAACATAAGATAGGATGGTGGTATAATCATAGTGTCTTTCCGAGAGTGAGTTTCGGATGTGGCACATGTGATAACCCCGCTCAATGGAGGGATCTTGGGAATATTACTATGTTGGCATGAGTAGTCGTGTTCAGCATTGATATTTCCAAGCGACCTATGAAGTTGAGGACCCTTAGTTACCTTTAACCCATCTTAGCCTTTTAGGACGTAGTGCGGTGGCTAATCAAGAGTAGTCTTGAATTAGTTGACACGCGATACTACACTCAAACGAGGCTTTCCTATGGACGTTGTTAGACCGGGAGTAGTCCCGTAATCCGACAATATCCGGAAGTGGTCAATGACTTTGGGAACTTGGTAGAACCCGTGATACAGGTACATATGAAACCATAGTCCTTACCAAATGGCGTGTTTACCCTTAACTCCAACATTTTGGACTTAACTTCACCATGTTTTCTCCGTACTTTGGCATAATCATGCATACATGCATCCATGCATAAACCCTTTTTTCGTCCAAATTATCGAAGGACTTAGACAAGCTTTTTGTAATCTTTGTAGATATGGACATCCCACTGAGAAGCACTAGGAAGTACCTTTTCAAAAAAACAGACCTGTTGAGATTAAGGGAGCTAGCATCTTTAGTAAGTGATCCAGTTGATTTTCAAGCTCATCATGGGAAGTTGCTCAGAATTCTTAGAGTAGATGTTGAGGAAGGATGCCTAGAGACCCTGGTTCAGTTCTATGACCCGCTCTACCATTGCTTCACATTTCCCGATTACCAGCTTGTCCCCACACTTGAAGAGTACTCCTACCTAGTTGGCTTACCTGTGCCAGACAAGATACCTTTCCATGGTTTTGAGCCTACCCCTAAACCCTCCGACATCGCGGCCGCTCTCCATCTTAAAACCTCCATCATCCAAGCAAACCTTACCTCTAAAGGAGGCCTCCAAGGTCTTCCCACCCACTTCCTCTACCAACAAGCCTCCATATTTGCTGAAGCAGCTAGTATACTTGCCTTCCATTCTATCCTAGCCCTCCTTATATATGGCCTTTTACTCTTCCCAAATATTGACAACTTCATCGATATCAATGCCATTAAAATCTTTCTTACAAAGAACCCCGTACCCACTCTACTCGCCGATACCTACCATTCTATCCATGACCGTACCCAGGCTGGCCGTGGAACCATTTCTTGTTGTGCACCTTTACTCTATCAGTGGTTTACCTTCCACTTACCTCAATCCCGTGCCTTCAAGACCAATGATGACAAGCTTTCTTGGCCTCACCGAATCATGACTCTTGACCCATCTGACATTGTTTGGTACCAAGCAGCTAGTGATGTTGGAGAGATTATTGTGAGTTGTGGTGAATATCCCAACGTACCTCTTTTGGGTATGCGTGGCGGAATTAGCTACAACCCACTCCTCGCTCGACGACAATTCGGGTACCCGATAAAGACAAAACCAAACAACCTTGCCTTGACTAATGAATTCTATCTTAACCATGGAGATCACTCGAACAAAAGGGAAAGATTCGCACAAGCTTGGAGCGCTATCCGCAGACTCAACAGAAGTCAGTTGGGAAAGAAATCAGACTATGTGCACGAATCTTATACCCAGTGGGTTATTGATAGGACCAAGAGCTTTGGCCTACCCTACCGCTTACCTAGATACCTATCGTCCACCATCCCACCATCATCCTTGCCTATCCCCTTTGACACTAAGGAAGAGTTTCATGAACAGTTAACCAAAGAAAGGCAAGAAAAAGAAACTTGGAAGAGGAGATGCCAGGAGCTCGAGCAAGAGAATGAGACTTTGAAGGGGAAGATAGCCCAACAGAGCCGTGAGCTTTTTATCCAGAACCAGAGGATGATTGAGAAGGACGACTTGCTTCGTCGGAAAGACGCTTTGCTCCACCAAGATGCTAGAAGGAAGAGGAGGTTTATGGACTTGTTCTCCCGTGCACATTCAGATTCCGAGGACCCATCTACTCCGGGAGTTTGAGTCTGAAGTTCTTAGGACCTTATGTTTAGATTTTAGCTCCCGAAATCTCTTGACTTGTAAAAAAAAAAAAAAAAAAAAAAAAAATTCTTTGTAATATTTCAATGCTTAAGTGAAGTGTTTCAGTTTATGATGTTTACAATTTCTCTAACAAGTTCTTCGATAATAATTTATTCCCTTTCTTTTTGCATAAGCATAAGCATGCATCATGTTGCATTCATGGTTCCTAAATCGAGTCTCACACTATGTTCACTACTTCAAAAGGGGGGGGAAGTCAATCAGCCGCCGCCCAAGGAAAGTGGCCCGGCGAATTCTCCACAAACCAACTCGCATTTACAACACCAGGGCCAATCGGAAGAGGATGGATATAGTTGAACAAGAAAATCAGAGTCTCAGGGAGGAGGTTGCCACTTTACGAGAGGGAATGGATAGGTTGACGACCATGATGAGTGCACTCCTGTCAGCCCAGAACTCTCAAGCTGCCGCCGCTGCTGTAGAGCAGCCTTTGGTGAGCACAACCCCGCTATCTACGGTGACTTCTCCACCCCTCTTTTTGCCTCCAGGTTGTACATGGGGAATGCCACCTCCAGTCTGTGGAAGCCCCCAGCCCGCTGTATCTGAAGTTCCACCTCCTTTTGCTCAGCAGTCAGCACCGGTTCCGCAACCCAGTACCTCTTTCCCTCAAGCTGCAATGACTTATTCAGCTCCACTGATTCACACTATTCAACAAGAGGTCGAACCAATTTTCCAAGCTGAAAATGTTGTAGCTTTCGACAAGATGGAAGAACTCCAAGAAAGATTTGATGGTATGCAAAGGGAAGTCGAAGCCCTCCGAGGAAGAGATCTGTTCGGAAAGGACGCCTGTGAATTATGCTTGGTCCCAAATGTTACTATCCCTCACAAGTTCAAGGTGCCAGACTTCGAGAAGTATAAAGGGAACTCTTGTCCCCGCAGTCACTTGGTGATGTACGCGCGGAAAATGTCCATGTATACTGACAATCATAAGCTGCTTATTCATTTCTTTCAGGACAGCCTGACTGGGGCCGCTCTGAAGTGGTATATGAATTTGGACAGTGCGAGCGTTCGTACTTTCAATGACCTGGGTGAAGCGTTCATCCGGCAGTATAAGTACAATCTGGACATGGCCCCAGATCGTGATCAGCTCCGTGCGATGACACAAAAAGAGAAGGAAACGTTCAAGGAGTATGCCCAGCGTTGGAGGGAAGTGGCTGCCCAGATTGTCCCGCCGTTGGAAGAAAGGGAAATGACCAAAATATTTCTGAAGACCCTGAGCCAGTTTTATTACGAGAAAATGGTTGCAAGTGCACCAACGGACTTCACCGAAATGGTCAACATGGGGGTGCGATTAGAGGAAGGTGTCCGAGAGGGACGTTTGACTGGGGAAAGTGCCCCTGCCGCAAGAAATGCCAAGAAGTTTGGAGGCCACTTTGCGAAGAAGAAAGATCAAGAGGTGGGAATGATAGCTCATGGTAAACCTCAGCAGAATTTCACCCCATATCGTCAGGTTGCGAATGTCGCATCCACTATCCCAAACCCATCATATCACCAACAAAGGCCACATTACCCTTACCCTCCACAACAATACCCTCCACAACCATACCCTCCACAACAATACCCTCCACAACAATACCCTCCACAACAATACCCTCCACAGCAATACCATCAGCCACAATACCCTCAAAAACAACAAAATCGCCCGCAGACCCCCCAACAACCATATCACTCACAAAACCGCCAGAAAACAACCTTTGATCCAATCCCGATGAAATATGCTGACTTACTCCCCGCCCTGCTCGCCAAAAACCTTGTCCATGTCAGAACACCCCCTCGTACACCAGATGTTTTACCTCCCTGGTTTCGTCATGATTTAACCTGCGCTTTCCACCAAGGGGCCCCAGGTCATGACGTTGAAAACTGCTATGTCCTGAAGAATGAAGTGCAAAAACTAGTCCGGGCCAACTTGCTATCCTTCAAAGATCAGAATCCCAATGTTCAGGCGAACCCTCTGCCGAACCATGGGCCTGCTGTCAACATGATACAAGATTGTGATGAAGACGGTGTCATCCTGAACGTCCAACACGTTCGAACTCCCCTGGTCCCAATACATATCAAGATGTGCGAGGCAGCTCTGTTTGACCATGATCATGCAGCGTGTGAAATATGTCCTGTGAATGTAAAAGGATGCCCGAAGGTACAAGAGGACGTACAAGGGCTGATAGACAGCAGAGAACTTATCATCACGAGGAAGGACAAAGAGGTGTGCGTCATTACCCCCGAGTTTCAGCGATTGGAAATAAGCTATAACAGTGGGGAATCAACTACTACTCCACTGGTGATTAGCTTGCCAGGACCTATGCCGTATGCCTCTCTAAAAGCGGTCCCTTACAAGTATAGTGCCACGATGTTGGAAGGTGGACAGGAGGTGCCTTTGCCCTCTCTAACTCCTGCGATTTCTGTGGACAACATTGCTAGTGACGGTAAAGTTCTGAGGAATGGACGTGTTATCCCCACATTGTTTGCAAAGAAAGTGAATGATCCGGCAGTTAAACAGGTGACAGCGAACGGCCCCTGTACAAGGAAGGAAGTAGGCCAACCCAATGGGACTAGTAAGAATTCTGATCATGACGAAATTCTGAAACTGATCCAGAAGAGTGAGTATAAAGTAGTAGACCAGCTGCTGCAAACTCCCTCTAAGATATCCATTTTGTCTCTGCTATTGAACTCAGAGGCACACCGTGAGGCTCTAATGAAGGTGTTGGACCAAGCTTTTGTGGAGAGGGACGTGACTGTTAATCAATTGGACAGTATAGTAGGAAACATTACTGCCTGCAATAATTTAAGTTTTAGTGATGAAGAACTTCCTGAGGAGGGGAGGAATCACAATCTGGCGTTACATATATCGGTGAACTGCAAGTCTGATGCTCTGTCGAATGTACTTGTGGACACTGGTTCCTCATTGAATGTAATGGCCAAATCCACATTAGATCAACTTTCCTACCAGGGGCCCCCCATGAGAAGAAGCGGGGTGGTTGTCAAAGCGTTTGATGGATCAAGAAAGTCTGTTATCGGGGAGGTTGATTTGCCCATTACAATTGGGCCGTTTGTTTTCCAAATTACATTCCAGGTGATGGATATCCAAGCCGCATACAGTTGCCTTTTGGGTAGGCCGTGGATCCATGAAGCGGGGGCCGTGACATCCACCTTGCATCAAAAGCTGAAGTTTGTCAGAAATGGGAGATTGATCACTGTGAGTGGAGAGGAAGCCTTGTTGGTTAGTCATTTGTCAGCTTTTTCCTTTATTGGTGCTGATGAAACAGAAGGAACCTCTTTCCAAGGACTGACTGTAGAGGGTAAAAAGCCAGAGAAGAATGAAGTGTCTTTTGCTACTTGGAAGAGCGCACAGAAAGTGGTGCAGGAGGGAACAGGTGTAGGATGGGGAAAAGTTGTGCAGTTGATAGAGAGTAAAAACCGTGAAGGACTGGGATTTGCTTCCTCTGCAGGATCCGCAACGAACAGTGTTGGATCAAGCTCCATTACTAGCACCTTTTGTAGCGCCGGGTTCATCAACAACTCGCCAGAAGCCAATGCTGTCTTGGAAGACGTTCCTGAAGAGAGAGTACTTGCATTTGTCACACCTGGAAAACTTGTCCGCAACTGGGACGCGGTTGACGTCCCTTCAGTAGTTCATGCATCAAAGTAATGTGCCTTTGTTTTCTCTGTTTGTTTGTTTTTCAAAAAAAAAGATCCTTTCGTCTTGCCCAGGACGAAAGCGCAATCATGTAGGGCTGTTTTGTTTCAAACACTACTCTTATTAATGGAAAATATGGTTTATCCCAATATCTATACTTATTGCTCTTGCTGGAAAATGGTAACACAAAAAACCCAAAAATATTTTATTTTTGTTTTCTGATTTCAATTAATTAAAAAAAGTCTGCATTGTACACTCATTTTTCTAAAGTCAATCATCAATCATATGCAGACTAGGCATTTATGAGCCCGTTGAACATAATAACCCTGCACTCTCTCCCAACTTCGAATCTCCTGTCTACGAGGCTGAAGAGGAGGAGGATGATGAAATCCCGGAGGAACTTGCTCGGTTATTGGAATATGAAAAGAAAACCATTCGGCCTCATGAGGAGGTAGTAGAGGTGATTAACTTGGGAACCGAGGAAGATAAGAAGGAAGTCAAGATTGGGGCATCGCTTGAGGTAACTGTCAAACGAAGGGTGATTGAATTGCTCAAAGAATATGTCGATGTGTTCGCATGGTCGTACCAGGATATGCCCGGCTTGGATCCCCGTATTGTGGAGCACCGTTTGCCTTTGAAGCCCGAATGCCCACCGGTCAAACAGAAACTGAGAAGAACTCGCCCTGACATGGCTCTCAAGATCAAAGAGGAAGTACAGAAGCAGATCGATGCAGGTTTTCTTGTCACATCAGAGTATCCTCAATGGTTAGCCAACATAGTGCCTGTTCCAAAGAGGGACGGCAAGGTCAGGATGTGCGTTGACTACCGAGATTTGAACAAGGCTAGTCCAAAAGATGACTTTCCTCTACCTCACATCGATGTATTGGTTGACAGCGCTGCAAAGTCCAAGGTCTTCTCCTTCATGGACGGTTTCTCTGGGTACAATCAGATCAAGATGGCAGTTGAAGACAGAGAAAAGACATCTTTCATCACGCCTTGGGGCACCTTTTGTTACAGGGTAATGCCTTTTGGGTTGATAAATGCAGGTGCCACTTACCAAAGAGGCATGACCACTCTCTTTCATGACATGATGCACAAAGAGATAGAAGTGTACGTGGATGATATGATTGTCAAGTCAGGCACTGAAGAAGAACATGTCGAGTACTTGCTGAAGATGTTTCGACGGCTGAGAAAGTACCAACTTCGACTGAATCCCAACAAATGTACCTTTGGTGTTAGATCTGGAAAACTCTTGGGTTTCATTGTCAGTCAGAAAGGTATTGAAGTAGATCCTGACAAGGTCAAGGCCATTAGAGAAATGCCGGTTCCACAAACAGAGAAACAAGTGAGAGGTTTTCTTGGACGTCTAAATTACATTTCTCGTTTCATCTCGCACATGACAGCCACGTGCGGACCTATATTCAAGTTGCTTCGAAAAGATCAAGGGGTTATTTGGACCGAAGATTGTCAAAAGGCTTTTGATAGTATCAAGAATTATCTGCTAGAACCTCCAATTCTTATACCTCCAGTTGAAGGAAGGCCTTTGATTATGTACTTGACTGTGTTAGAAGATTCTATGGGCTGTGTACTCGGACAACAGGATGAGACCGGAAGGAAAGAGCATGCCATCTACTACTTGAGCAAGAAGTTTACAGATTGTGAGTCCAGGTACTCCCTACTTGAGAAAACTTGTTGTGCACTAGCCTGGGCTGCTAAGCGTCTTCGTCACTACATGATTAACCACACCACCTGGCTAATATCCAAGATGGACCCGATCAAGTATATCTTTGAGAAGCCCGCTCTGACAGGAAGAATTGCTCGTTGGCAGATGTTGTTATCCGAGTATGATATCGAATACCGCACCCAGAAGGCAATTAAGGGGAGTGTTCTTGCTGATCATTTGGCTCACCAACCAATTGAGGACTATCAACCCATCAAGTTTGACTTTCCGGATGAAGAGATTATGTACTTGAAGATGAAGGATTGTGATGAACCATTACTTGGAGAAGGTCCAGATCCCGAGTCCAGATGGGGTTTGATTTTTGATGGAGCCGTGAATGTCTTTGGCAATGGAATTGGCGCAGTTATTATCACTCCTGAAGGTAATCATCTCCCTTTCGCTGCAAGGTTACAGTTCGATTGCACCAACAATATGGCAGAATATGAAGCATGTGTCCTGGGCATTGAAAAAGCCATCGACTTGAGAATCAAGAACCTTGACATTTACGGGGATTCAGCTCTCGTAATCAACCAAATCAAAGGAGAATGGGAAACTCGCCACCCCGGCTTGATTCCATACAAAGATTATGCAAGGCGTTTGCTAACCTTCTTCAACAAAGTGGAGCTTCACCACATCCCTCGTGATGAGAACCAGATGGCAGATGCGTTAGCAACTTTATCCTCCATGTACGAAGTGAGTCACCGGAACAATTTGCCAACAATCAGAATTCAGCGCCTCGAGAGGCCCGCTCACGCGTTTGCAGTCGAAGAGGTTGTTGATGATAAGCCCTGGTTCCATGATATCAAGTGTTTCCTCCAAAGTCAGGAATATCCACCTAGAGCATCCAACAAAGACAGGAGAACTTTGAGAAGATTGTCTGGTAATTTCTTCCTAAATGGGGATGTTTTGTACAAAAGAAACTTTGACATGGTACTACTCAGGTGTGTAGATAAGCAAGAAGCAGAACTTTTGATGCATGAGGTACATGAAGGCTCCTTTGGAACTCACTCCAATGGACATGCAATGACTACGAAGTTGTTGAGAGCAGGTTACTACTGGATGTCGATGGAAACCGATTGTTGCAAGCATGCCAGGAAGTGCCACAAATGCCAGATTTATGCTGACAGAATTCATGTACCACCAACTACACTTAATGTTCTTTCTTCTCCGTGGCCCTTCTCTATGTGGGGCATCGATATGATTGGTAGAATCGAACCGAAAGCTTCAAACGGGCATCGTTTCATTCTAGTGGCTATTGATTACTTCACCAAGTGGGTTGAAGCAGCATCTTATGCAAATGTGACTAAGCAAGTTGTGATCCGCTTTATCAAGAATCAGATCATCTGCCGTTATGGTGTGCCCAACAGAATCATTACAGATAATGGAACGAACTTGAACAACAAGATGATGAAAGATTTGTGTGAAGAGTTCAAGATTGAGCATCACAATTCTTCTCCTTACAGACCTCAGATGAATGGCGCAGTTGAAGCTGCAAACAAGAATATCAAGAAGATAATGCAGAAGATGGTGGTCACATACAAAGACTGGCACGAGATGTTACCGTATGCTTTGCATGGGTATCGCACTTCAGTGCGTACCTCCACAGGGGCAACCCCCTTCTCTTTGGTGTATGGTATGGAAGCAGTACTCCCTGTGGAGGTTGAGATTCCATCAATGAGAGTTCTAATGGAGGCCCAGTTATCAGAAGCTGAGTGGTGCCAAAGCAGATATGATCAGTTGAATCTAATTGAAGAAAAACGCATGAAGGCCTTGTGCCACGGACAACTTTATCAACAGAGGATGAAGCAAGCTTTCGACAAGAAGGTTCGTCCTCGTGTGTTTCAAGAAGGAGATCTTGTGCTCAAGAAGGTTTTATCTTTCCAACCCGATTCTAGGGGCAAGTGGACGCCTAATTACGAAGGCCCATATGTCGTCAAGAGAGCTTTCTCTGGTGGTGCACTGACTCTTACGACTATGGATGGGGATGAGCTCCCTCGTCCCGTGAATGCGGATGCAGTCAAGAAATACTTTGTCTAAAAATAAAAGAACAGCTCGGTAAGTCGAAAACCCGAAAGGGCGGCTTAGGCAAAAATGAGCGTCTCGGTGGGTCGAAAACCCGAAAGGGCGACCCAGGCAAAAATTAGAGACATCAAACAGAAAATAATTAGCCTGATAGGTCGAAAACCCGAAAGGGCGATCTATGCAAAATTTAAGGATCAAAAGACAAAGTAACTGCATCGAGAAGATCTTCGTTCATTTGGGGCACAATGGAATGTCAAGGAGACCCTGAATCTGAAGCATCCAAACAGTGGAATTCAAGGTTGTCAGAGGGAACAACGGTTATTGTGTTCAATGAACCTTCGATTTATATTTACCATTTTCCAAACTTTGTAAGATCAGTGGAGCCATGCCATTGGCAGGTCACCACTCTTTCAAATAAATTTGAGCCTGTTGCCTTTCATTTGGAATTCTCATTTATTCAGCTTATAAAACCTTTCCTTTTTTATGATAGCATTTGAAACAAAATATTTCTCAAAATCATAAATTTTCTTTCGTGTCTTTTTTTTTTAGAAGCACAAACAGCAAAACACTTTTTCTTTGAACTCGTGAATAGGTGAAGGGTGCGTCAACAGCTACCCTGAGAATGGATAAACCTTACAGGTTGCACGTGGTCAATTGCTTTTTTTTCAAAAAAAAAAAAAAAAAAATAGAAAAAAAAAAAATAATAAGCATGACCACAAAAGCACCAGCTCTCCTACCATGTTTTTTGGATTGGTACGTTCTCCCCAAGAAATGTTTATTCCCCATCAGTTGCTGCATACGCCGGGTTTTACCCCGTCACTATTTTGATATACCCTAGTGGCATCATCCCCATTGAAGATTGCCGAGTGTTTGTGATGCGACGTCGGGTCACTTTCAATCTTACCTGTCCAATCTTGTTCCATCCAATTTATCATTCATACAATCATCCAAGTCGATCCTCCATACAGTCATACAAGTCGTGTCGTCATCCAGGCATTCATACATATACACATTCATGCATATACAATAAAGACAATATCATGCGTACATGGCTGCATTAACCATCATGAGTCTTGCTTCAATTATCCTTTCATTTCAATCAATCATGAATAATTTGTAACCCTCTATTGCCCCCAAGTGTCATCCCCAGTGGGTCTGATCCAAAGGTGTCACCCTCTCTCCGCCAAGTGGCAATTTCTTTAATGAACAGCTTGTGCATCATTTGCCTCTGTTTCATGTCATCAGTTGACTAGTTCGGCAATAACCTGAACAGTTGACATTTATCTTTGTTTCTTGTCAGTTGACTAGTTCGGCAATAACCCGAACAGTTGACATTTATCTTTGTTTCTTGTCAGTTGACTAGTTCGGCAATAACCCGAACAGTTGACATTTATCTTTGTTTCTTGTCAGTTGACTAGTTCGGCAATAACCTGAACAGTTGACATTTATCTTTGTTTCTTGTCAGTTGACTAGTTCGGCAATAACCTGAACAGTTGACATTTATCTTTGTTTCTTGTCAGTTGACTAGTTCGGCAATAACCTGAACAGTTGACATTTATCTTTGTTTCTTGTCAGTTGACTAGTTCGGCAATAACCCGAACAGTTGACATTTATCTTTGTTTCTTGTCAGTTGATTAGTTCGGCAATAACCCGAACAGTTGACATTTATCTTTGTTTCTTGTCAGTTGACTAGTTCGGCAATAACCCGAACAGTTGACATTTATCTTTGTTTCTTGTCAGTTGACTAGTTCGGCAATAACCTGAACAGTTGACATTTATCTTTGTTCCTTATCAGTTGATTAGTTCGGCAATAACCTGAACAGTTGACATTTATCTTTGTTTCTTGTCAGTTGATTAGTTCGGCAATAACCCGAACAGTTGACATTTATCTTTGTTTCTTATCAGTTGACTAGTTCGGCAATAACCTGAACAGTTGACATTTATCTTTGTTCCTTATCAGTTGGCTAGTTCGGCAATAACCCGGACAGTTGATATTTATCTTTGTTTTTTTGTCAGATTGGCTAGTTCGGCAATAACCCGAACAGTTGACATTTATCTTCAGTTCTGGTCAGTTGGCTAGTTCGGCAATAACCCGAACATCTGACATTTATCTTTGTCCCTTTGTCGTCAGTGGCAGTTCGTCGTCAACCCGAACAGCTGACATTTATCCCCAGTAAAATCATGTGATCCCCAGTCGGACCCCGTATCTTTGACAAAATCGGGTACCATTTGGTTTTGTTGTTCCCAGTCGAGCCATTTTCCTCGTCTTGCATTCATACTTGCATCGCAAGCATTCGCAACATTACATGCATAACAGATCATGCACAGCATCTCATGCATAACAGTGCATTCATAGCATTTTGTAGTTGAAATTGGTCAAAAATGGTGTACTCTGTATTTAAATCTCTTCGACCCGTCGCTTTAAAAGTTTCACTTTTAAATCTCCGTAACGAAGAGACTTAAATAGGGGCATCTGTCATACCCCATTTTTGACCCATTTTTATTTCTTTTTTCTCGTCTTTTAAGCCGGAAATTTCCATCATTTCAGATGAAATTTCGGCAGGGAGGTATTTTAAAATACCTCATTTTTGTTTTGAAGACGACCCTTTTTTTATTTATTTATTTATCTTTTTTTATTATTATTATTATTATTCTTAGTTATTATTTTCTTCTTTTTTTTCCTTTTATTAAGTGTTTTTATTATTTCCGTTTTTTATTAATATCTTTATTAGTATCTTCTTTTCGTTTTTTTTATTTTACTTTTATTTTATTTTATTTTATTTTTATTTTGCTGTTTTATATTTTGTTTTTTTTCCTTTTCTTTTTTTTTTTTTTCTTTTTTCTTTTCGGTTTTTTTGGTCCAGGCCCAGAGGGGCGCCTCGTTTTTCACCCTAATTCTGCCCTTTAAATGCTGCATTAATTACTGTGCGCGTCAGAGGTGAATACGAACAGTCAGAATGCCGGAACAGCCAAGCCACCACTAGCCACCACTCAGCAACACCCTCCTCCTCCGTGAACCACCACCATCGGCCAAGCCTACATCAGATCCGCCACCCAACACCACCAACCACAAGCACTGCGTCAAACACCCAACACCACCAAGCCACCACAAACCACCAACGCAGCCTCCCTCAGGCCACCACCCACCACCGTACAAATCAACCACAAAAACCAACAGAATCAAAATCCGAAACACATTCAAACCACAAATCACACGATTCGTACCCCAATCATCGCACAGACCACGGAAACCGAACCGGCATAAACCAAAATAATACGAATCCAGAACCATACGCTACACGGCCCTAACTCACCAGTCACCAGCCCAAAGCCATTCCAGCCCAGCCAAACACGAAGCAAAAGGGTAGGATCCTGTCCGTTTTGAGTTTAGATCTAGGCTTGCCGCGTCGAGTTTTTCGAAAACGAACCTCAGATTCATAACGAGCGAGTGAAGAGGGTTCGAGAGGTAAAAAAAGAGGGGGGGGACTTGAGCTACTCCGGCACGGTGGCGCCGCCAGCGGCCGCCGCGTCGGGGGGTGTTCTTGGCCGCAGAGAACCTCGGAAAGGAGGAAAGAGAAGAGAGAAAAAGGGAAGAGAGAAAAGAGAAGAGAGAGAAAAAACTTCTGAAAATGAAAAAAACCGGCCCCCTAGCCCTTATATAGAGGCTGGACCGGTTTGGTTTTTTCCCTTGAACTAAACCGGTCCGGTTCTCCCCTCTGGCCCGTTGGGCTCCTCTATGGCCCAGTTTCTTTTTTCTCTTCTTCTTCTTTTTCTGATTCCTACTCTCACCTCCCCTCTTCCTTACTGCACCCCTTTTTCTTTTTTTTTTTTTTTTTTTTTTTTTTTTACGCACCATACTTATTTATTTTATGTCTTGCATTTTTTATTTTATGCATCATATTTAATTTTATGCCTCGCATTTTTTATTTTCTTTATTTATTTTCCAGCACCATGTTTAATTGTTTGTCTTGCATTTTATTTTCCAGCCCCATATTTATTCTTGTCTTGCACTTTTATTTTCTTTATTTTATGTACCCTATTTATTTTTGCCTTGCATTTTTATTTTATTTTTATGTCTCGCATTCTTTTTTAGCATCATATTTATTTTCTGTATTGCATTTTTATTTTTGTTTTATTTTATTTTCAGCATCATACTTATTTTATGTCTTGCATTTTTTTTTATTTATTTTATGCACCATATTTATTTATTGTTTTTTTGCATTTCATGCATTTTTATTTTCTTTTTAGCATATTTGCTTTAATGAATTTGCAGCTTTTAGTTTATTATTTCTTGTCATTTATTTTGTTGCCAATTAGAATGTATCTAGGTCCAATGTAAATAAAAAATGAGAATCTGCACCGACACTCACATTTATTTTTATGTTTTCTGCCGAGGACGATCATGTAATTTGAACCGTATCCGAGGAAAGGGACCCTCACTTGATCCAACGTCATCTTAAGGGATCCGGCGCGTTTAGACTTATCTTTGCATAACTAAAGATCAAAAAGAAAAGATCAAAACCCAAAAACTTTCCATAATCAAAATTTCAAAAAAAAGGGGGGTCAATTTTTATTCTTTCTTTCTTAATCAAATCTTTAATCAATCCTTAATCAATCAAAACTTTTTTTTCCAATTTAAAATCAATCGAACTCACTTCTTTTATTTCTTCTATGCCTTTTCGGCCTCTTATCTTGCCTAAACTCTTCTTTTTCGAACTTTAAAATCAATCAAAACCAACAACTCGACTTTCTACCCCGAACTACATGATTTTGATCCCATTCGGGTATGTAGGCAAAAGACTCTGTCTTTCCAAATCAATAAAAATAAACAAAAACTTTTTCCTTCTCCTTTCTTTTGAACCCATCTCTTTAATCTTTTCACACTTGAGCATTTATTTCCAAACAAATAATCAATTTAGCATAAAGATAAAAATAAGCAAGAGGTTCCTATAGAGTACTATAGACGTTTAGGGTGCTAGTACCTTCCCTTTGCGTAACCAACCCCCGGACCTTTGATCTCTTAAAAATAGGGTTTTTCGAGCTTTCTCCCTTTTCTTCGGAAAAATAAAAGATCGGTGGTGATCTTAAAATTGCGAGTCAATGCTAATCAATAGCTTGATATCCAAAAATCACCGCGACACACATAAATTGGAATATGTATATTTACATAAGTTTTGTTTTTATATTATATATTATATATTATATTTATCGTTTAAAATAATGCTTGTGATTTAGTAACAACATTTATTTATCTATATTAAGATATTCATGTTATTTATTGTAATATAGATAATAAAATATTTTCAATAAATCACATACATAAATATTTTAAAAAATTGAAAATACTTTCATTTTATTTAATATGCATCTTTACCATCCAATTTATGTGAAAATATAATTTAATCTTATATATTATATTTTAAAAGATAATATATAAGATTATAAAAATATAATAAATTAAAAAAGTATAAAATTTGAATTTTGAATTATTTTCACATAAAACTTATATTAATATTATATTTTTTTTACCAAATATATAAATGAACACTTTATTGTAATAGTAAAAGAGTGTGTTTTGTCCTACAAGAATCATAATTCTAGTCCTTCTTCAAATATTTTTAAATTTCTTATTTTTTAAAAAAAATATTGGTCAACTTTCTAATATAGTCAACGTTTATTAGGTCATACTTAGTGCACATGTTGTACTAACGTCAAATTGGATATTCATCAATGCATAAATTCTACTTATATCATATTGAACCTTAATCAATCATTAGTGTTGAACTTATGTCTTATATTTTTAAATACTTAATTTTACAAAATCTGATTACAAAATATTATCCTAATATAAAGGGTATTTATTTATTATATTTTTTAAATACTTATATAAAATAAACAATTATTTTGTATAAAACACAAATTAAAAGACTAGTGATAAGCATAATTTATTTATCTTAATCAAATAGTGTAAATATTTGTTTGTGAATTTTACTAAATATTATCATAGTATAATTAAAAAAATTATATATTTATCATGATTTATAAAAGACTTAAATATGTTTTTGATCCCTAATAAATGCCAAATTTTTTTGTTTGTTCCCTAATAAATTTTTGCTTTGTGTTGAGCCCCTAATAAAATAAAAATTTTATTTTTTTATCCTTAATATTTTGTTTTAGTCTGTATTAATAACAAATGAGAAATATTTTTATCATGGAGCAAATACAAAATTTGTTAATTTATTAGGTGTTAAAAATAAGTGTCAAGGACCAAAAATAAAATTATTGTTTTATTAGATACTCATCAGGAAACAAAAATTTATTAGAAAAAAAATGTAAAATCGAATATTTATTAGGAATAATTAAAAAACATAGTTAAGCCTTTATAAAATATTGTAAATATTGGTTTGTTAATTTTAAAATATTGCTAATATATTAATTTCAATACTTTTCAAGTATAAAATGTATTTAAGTATATTATATATTTATTATGACTTATAATAAATTAAAATTTTAGTTTTTTTAATCTTTTTAGAAAAAAACACACTCGATCGCTAATCTCAAAACAATATTTAGTCATATAGTGACCAAAATGATTTCAGTCACTATCATTTTCAGTCATCATAAGTCCATTTCGGTCGTTACAGTTCTTTGGTATTTATAATATATAGCAACAAAATAACGACCGAATGATTCAATGACCTTCATTTCAGTCTCTAATTCGGTGCTGATGCAAGTTAGCCACCATGATTTATTTTGGTCGCAATTAGACACAAACTTTTCGGTTGCTATTTCGGTCCTTAATAGCGACTGGATATATTCGGTCACTAAATTGCATTTTTTAGTTGTGATTTTTAATGAAATTTTCTCTCCTAATTACATTTTTTTTGGATAAAAATTATGAATTTAAAATTTAATGCAAAATACAACTGAGGAAAATATTTAACTATAACATTTATATAATTGAGATAGTAAGTTTGAGTAAAAAAGTATTTATATATCAATGAGGTGTTAATCATAACTAAATTAAAGGGAAAAAATATCAATTAAATTAATGTAAAATTAAAAGTTTTAAAATAATAATTATATTTAGAAACAATGTTTTAATTTCTAAAGTGTTTATGTGAGTGTGATTCTTTCTGTGGCTATTTTTTAGCTGCATATATGTCGTTAAAGGTACCATTGCTGGAGAGTAGAGCACCACATAAATTGCAACTTTTGAATCATGCGCATAAATTGCAACTTATGTTTGAAATTATTATATGTTTTGTCCGTAGATTTGCGTGACTTTCCGCCTCTTGATATGTATCATTAAATCATGTTCCTGTCCTTTAGAATTCTTCTGACCTCAAAGAAACAGGGAACACTGAGTTGGATGATCCTATAGAAGAGGGGTTTGTTCAGGTGAAAACAAAACACCAGAAAAAAGGTAAAAAAGTGTCACTCATAAAGACAACCCGTATTGAGGATATGCAAGCTGATGTCCAAAGAGGAAGAAATCATAAAACTGTAACTAGGGTCGAGGAGGCTTCCTCCCGTCCGAATCCATGATCATTGCCTCTTGGAACATCAGAGGCTTTAATTTGCCTCTGAAGCATCATGCGATGCAGAACTTCCTTCGCTGCAAGGAAATTAACGTCATGGCTGTGTTGGAAACAAAGTTGAATGAGGCTTCAGTTGAGGAAATCATGAGAAGAAAGTTTAGTGACTGGCACTTCACCCATAACTTCGCTTCTCATAATGCTGACAGAATTCTTATCCTCTGGAAGCAGGATAAGATTCATCTTTCTGTTTTGGAGTCAAATGCCCAATTGATTCATTGTGCTATTGATTGTAAAACCACTGCCAAGCGCCTTCAGATTTCATTCATCTATGGTATTCACTCCATTATGGCAAGAAGATCTCTTTGGATAAATCTGAATAGTATCAATGCTAATATGAATTGCCCCTGGCTCCTCATTGGTGACTTCAACTCCATTCTGTCTCCCACCGACCGTTTCAATGGAGCTGAGCCCAATGCTTATGAGTTGCAAGATTTTGTTGATTGCTATTCTGACCTGGGGTTGGGGAGCATCAACACTCATGGCCCCTTGTACACGTGGACTAATGGCAGGGTGTGGAGCAAACTGGACAGAGCTTTATGTAACCAGACCTGGTTCAATTCCTTTGGAAATTCTGTTTGTGAAGTTATGGAGTTTATTTCTATCTCAGACCATACTCCTCTAGTTGTCACCACTGAGTTGGTAGTGCCTAGAGGTAATTCTCCATTTAAATTCAACAATGCTATTGTGGATCATCCAAATTTCTTAAGAATTGTTGCAGATGTCTGAAAGCAAAATATTCATGACTGTAGCATGTTCAAGGTCTGTAAGAAATTGAAAGCTCTTAAAGCTCCCTTGAAGAATCTTTTTAAGCAGGAGTTTAGCAACATCTCCAACCGAGTAGAGCTAGCTGAGGCTGAATATAACAGTGTGCTTAATTCTCTAAAGCAAAATCCTCAGGATCCTTCCCTTCTTACTCTGGCAAACCGCACTAGAGGGCAGACCATTATGCTTAGAAAAGCGGAGTCTATGAAATTTGCTCAGCTCATCAAAAACAAATATCTCCTGCAGGCTGATAAATGCTCCAAATTCTTTCATGCTTTAATTAAGTGCAACAGACACAGTCGGTTTATTGCTGCCATAAGGCTAGAGGATGGGCATAACACTTCCTCCCAAGATGAAATTGCCCTTGCTTTTGTGAATCACTTTAGGAATTTGTTTAGTGCTCATGAGCTAACCCAAACTCCATCCATTTCGATCTGCAACAGGGGTCCTAAGGTTCCCACCGATTGCTTTGCGGCCTTACTTTGTCCTACTTCTAAGCAAGAGGTTTGGAACGTTATTTCTGTGATGGATAATAATAAAGCTCCTGGGCCAGATGGTTTCAATGTTTTATTCTTCAAGAAGGCTTGGAATATCATTGGTGATGATATCTTTGCAGCGGTTAATGAATTCTTTACAACTGGAAAAATTCTAAAGCAACTCAACCATGCTATTATTGTGCTTATTCCTAAGCATGATCAGGCCTCCCAGGTTAACCATTTTAGACCCATATCTTGCTGTAATTTGTTATAAAAGATTGTATCTAAAATTCTGGCCAACCGCATAGCCCCAGTGCTTGAGACTATTATTGGGGAAACTCAAACTGCTTTCATTAAAAACAGAAAGATGATGGACAACATCTTCCTAGTTCAAGAGATTTTGCGCAAATATGCCCGGAAAAGATCCTCTCCGAGATGCCTCCTGAAAATTGACTTGCATAAAGCTTATGATTCCATTTCCTGGGAATTCTTAGATTGGATGCTTAAGTCCATTGGCTTCCCAGCCCAGTTCTGTACTTGGATCATGGAATGTGTTTCTTCCACTTCCTTTAGTGTGGCAGTCAATGGATCCATTTATGGTCACTTCAAAGGGCAGCGGGGTCTTAGACAAGGGGATCCTCTCTCCCCTTATCTGTTTGTGCTTTGTTTGGAGTACTTTTCCAGAGATATGAGCAGCCTTAAGGATGATGCCAATTTTAAATTTCATCCCAACTGTGCAAGTATTCAGCTATCTCATTTGGCTTTTGCAGATGATATTATGCTTCTATCTAGAGGAGATATCCCTTCTGTGTCAACTATGTTTGCCAAGCTTCAGCACTTCTGTAGGGTTTCAGGACTTTTCATCAGCTCTGATAAATCTGCCATATACTCAGTCGATATTAGGCCTCATGAGCTTTCTCATATTTAGCAGCTTACTGGATTTAGCTTGGGTGACTTCCCTTTCAGATACTTGGGTGTTCCCCTTTTATCATCTAGATTAAATGTATGTCATTATGCTCCCTTGCTTTCCAAGATTACTGGTCTGATTCAGGGATGGAACAAAAAGTCTTTATCTTATGCAGGTAAGTTAGAGTTGATCAGAGCGGTTATTCAACGAATTGTGAATTTCTGGATGGGGATTTTTCCTTTGTCGCAATCTGTTCTGGACCGGATCAACGCTTCGTGCCGTAATTTTCTGTGGGGCAAAGCGGATATTGGCAAAAACAAGCCATTGGTTGCTTGGTCAGTAGTTTGTTCTCCGAAAAAAGAAGGGGGTTTAAGCCTTTTTAATCTCAAGGACTGGAACCTTAGGCCTTTTTAATCTCAAGGACTGGAACCTTGCGCTTCTTTCCCGTATCATGTGGGACTTTCATTGTAAGAAAGATTCTTTATGGGTTCGGTGGGTTCACCATTACTATTTCAGAGGGAGTGATGTGTGGAATTACAATACTTCTTCATCAGATTCAGTTTTGATAAAGAAAATCATTCAAATAAAGGACGTTATTATCTCTAAAGAGCTAAGTACGGAAGAGGCCAAAAAGAGGATTCAATCTTGGAGCACCAATGAACAATTGCTTGTTGGCAAAGTCTATGAATACATTAGAGGTGTCAAGCCTACTGTTAGTTGGTGTTCTGTTATATGGAACCCAGCAATCCCCCCTAAGATGTCTTTCATTTTGTGGCTTGCTAAAAGGAATCGGCTGCTTACTCTTGACAAAGTTGCTTTTTTGAACAAGGGTTCCCTCTGCCCTTTATGTTCAAATGAGCCTGAGTCAAATGCTCATTTGTTCTTTTCTTGCAGGAAATCTCTCCAAGTTTGGGCTCACATTCGTGATTTGGCTCCTTTCCACAGGCGTTTCACTTCTTTACAACGCATTACTGACTCTTTAATTAGGGGCAGATCCACATCAGGTGTTCAAGGAAAATTACGTTGTCTGATAGCAATTACAGTCTACTGCATTTGGCTGTCTAGGAACAAGCTAATTTTTTAAGATTATCAATTTTCTGTAATAGAGGTTATTAACAAGATTAAGTTTCTTATGTATAGACAAGCGCACCTGTTGCATTTGTTTTAGCATCTTGATATAGGTCTTCTTGTATTAGGGAGACTTTTGATTTTCTTTAACTGCGAGGTATGCTCCGTTTATTATTGTATCATTTTGGGTTTAATATAATTTACATTTTTTTTCGAAAAAAAAAATTCTAGTATTAGTACTTTTATATATTATCTGTGCAGATTTGTAATGTTTATACTAGCAATTTATTTATTTATATTAAATAAAGGTAATACTAACAAATTTAATTAATATTAAATTATTAATTAGTTTTTAGTAGTGATTATATAGGCTTAATTACTATTTTACTCCATGAATTTGAGAGTGTGCATTTTTTAGTCCCTGAAATTTAAAAATATTTTTTTTAGTTTCTGACGTAATAAATTACATTTTTTTGAAATGCTTTGAGAAATTGCATTTAAAAAAAATATTTCATGAAATATCAATTTATTATGTATAAAATTAAAAAAAAAAGCAATTTTTAAAATTTAAAGACTAAAAAAACATTTTTTTAATTTCAGAAACTAAAAAAACATATCCTAAATTCAGGAACTCACGGTAATTAAGCGGAATATATATTATATTTGTTATATTTGTTTTGCGTGTGGCTTGTTCTATAATAGGAAACAAAACACCAATAAGCTTTTTAAGTAGGCTTGACAGCTGACAACAAGATGGGGTAAGGGTGGAGCAAATTTTGCCACCACATGACTCCCAGACATCTACGTACCTTCGACCTAAACTTGATTCCCCCATGACGGACGCGTTTTCCCAACCTATCCATGGTGGTGGTAGATCGAAGAAGAGTTAAGTTCAAACTTTCCAAGCTTCGCATTAATATTAATAGCTCATAAAGAACTAATTTCATACTACTTGTTTAACATATATTTCTATTAGTAGATTATTACATAGTATTAAAATGTTAATTGATAAAAAAATTCAAGAATTCTTTTCTCAAAATAAAAACAAATTGAGTTATAAATAAACTAAATAAGTCGAGCTCAATTTTTTTTAATAAGCCAAACTCAAATTTTTAGTTGGATTTATTTAATTAAATGAGTCAAACTTAAGTTTTCTATTTTTTTCACAAATCAAACCTAAATTTTTAGTGTTTGACTCGGCTCAATTCATTTATGTCCTTAATAATAGGTTTAATAAAGTGATAATCTATTATATTATTTCTTCATATCATAAGGTTATGTTTGGTAAGATATTTTAATTAGTTTTTAACTTTTTATATTAGTTGAATAACTTGTTTGACTATTAATAAATAAGATTTTTAGTAACTTTTAGCATTTTTTAAAATACTACTTTCTATCTTTTTATATTTTTTTAATTTTTATCTTCAATATATATCTATCTAATTTTCTAGTTATTCTTTTTAAATAAATCATGATTTTATTATTTTTCTATTATTTTATGATTTTTAATTATTTTAACAACTATTTTTTATCAAACACTTATAATTTAATAAATTAGCATTTCAGCTTCCAGCAAAAACCTTAAATAAACTCAATCAGTGTGTAAAAAGTTATAGTTAACATATATATCAATCTTTATTATAAATTAATTAATGTTCCCGTAACATGGGAAATTAATTTTTTTGAAAGAAAACATGTGAAATTAATTAATGACTTGCATTTATAATCTTGGTTTTTAAAATAATGTTTAATTTGTCAAATTTATAAATACATTTTCTATTATATATGAATGCATCTTCTATTACATGTTCTTGAATCATTTTTAAAAAATACATAATTATATAAAATTTTACATTTATATATGTATGAAATAAACTTTTAATTTTCATAATTAGCTACCCAATCATTCAATGATATCTCCATCCATTTAATTTTCATAATTGCATTAAAATATGGATGAAAAAAATGTGATTAAAAAAAAGATTTTACAAAAAGTTTGGTTAACCAAATTTTTAAATAAAAATTAATGGTCAACATAATTCTTAAGTGCTTCTTACAAATGTTACCGTGACTCGAAAAATCCTGCCTCCGTCCATGCCTTTTTATCTTGAAGATCCTTCTTTATCTGAAGTCTAGTGTTTGAAATCATATCGTTAAGTACGGGGTCCAAAAACCTTGAAAAATTTATTTGGGAGACCATGCAAAGTAATTAGGGGGTATTTGGTTTGGTTATTTTTTGTTTTCATTTTCACTAAAAACAAATGTGCTTGGTTGAATCTCTGAAAACATTTTCAATTAAAATGAAAACAGAAAACAACTAGAAAATGAAAACAATAAATTATCGTTTTCAGAACAGAAATTTCATTTTGAATAAAATGAAACTGGGATGATAATGAATGTAATTTTAAACAAATCTATAAATATAAAAAGACAATAAATCAATATATCATAAATTTTTAGTATTTTTATTTCATAAAAACAGAAAACAAGAATTCAAACAAAATATATTTTCAGAATTCTAATCTTTTAAAAATGAAAACAATTTTCAGAAAATGAAAATAAAAAATAAAAATGTAAACCAAACACACCCCCTTAGTAATCTACTCCACATTTTTTCTGGTCTCCTTCGAAAGCAACAACATTGGTTTACATCATTAAAGAGATTGCTTCCAATGTCTTTCCCTTCATTGTATGGCTCATAATTTTTCATTTCTCTTTTCTTCTTTCGGAGATGGATAGGTCACCATATTTCTTGCATTATCTTATCACTATTTCACCATAATTTCAGTCTTTGAAATTATTACAGGCCAGGTCCCAATACCTTGAAAATTTTATTTCACATAGACCATGCCCACTTACGAATTAATTTATTCCACATGCCGGTATTTAATTTAGTACTAAAGTTCATTTTCTTTGACTTTATACTGCAGCCACGCGCACCATAACATAAATGTGAATCTATTCCACGTACATATAATTACTGTAAAGCCCCTTTTCTTTATCTATGCATGACCACGCGCACCATGCGGAAATTAAGATATTATAACATATATACAAAGCTACATGTTTTAGTCAACTTGCTCAATTCTGCCACCCAAACCCAGAAAGAATAGAACCACCTCCAGGAAAAAAATTAAAGATGTTCAGCGTTAAGGAATTAGTTGATTCGAATAGTCTGAGGTCTGTTCCATCCAATTACATTTGCCTAAATAATCCCGAAGATTCCATATTGTATAATGAAACAGAGAATATTCCAACCATTGATTTTTCCCAATTCACCTCTTCCAATCCCAATGAACGATCCAAGGCAATCCAACAACTAGGCAATGCTTGCCGCGATTGGGGTTTCTTTATGGTATTAATATACTTAACCTCATACTTTATATTATGAATTTTTTTATTATATGCTTTAATTTCGCTAACTTCTCCACGTGCATATTAGAGTTTAATTCCTTCCGTATGCATGCATGTAACTTTTGCTGTCTCGTTAATTTTGGAGTATACTTTATGCAGCTAATCAATCACGGTGTATCGGAGACACTAAGGGATGAGGTGATTAGGGCAAGCCAGGGCTTTTTTGATCTGACTGAGAAAGAGAAAATGGAGCACTCAGGGAGGAACCTATTTGATCCAATAAGATATGGGACAAGCTTCAATGTCACGGTGGACAAGACCCTTTTCTGGAGAGATTATCTCAAATGTCATGTTCACCCTCACTTTAATGCTCCTTCCAAGCCTCCTGGTTTTAGGTACCATTCCCCTCACTCTTTGTTTTTTTACTTTGTCCTATATCATTCTTGGAAAAAAGAAAGATATATAAAGAGAAAAGTAGGATAAAAATTAAATTAAATAAAGAGTGTATATCAATAATAATTAATTCATTATTATTTTTCAACCTTTTGAGCCGTGTAACTGGCCGGTCTTGTCCAAAATAAAGCTTGATTGCCTTAAAAAAAAAGTTTAATTAACTTATTTCTTTACTTATATATATAAGTGATAACAGAAGAACATGATCCACTCAAAGATAAAACATCAAAAGCTTAAGCTTTAGGTCTATAAAAATTTTTTATTTGCGATTTAATTTTATAAAATAAAGAGATCTTATATATTGAAAAAAAATTATTATATAATTATCACAGTAAAATATTTTTCTTAAATTTTATTTTATGTCTCACTTATCGTTTGAATCGGCTGGAGTGAGAGCTAACTTATATGAGTATCACCAAGATTTTAATAAGTTATAGTCCAAAACTTAAATTGCAATTTACAATCATAACATCAAATTTTTGGGGATTTTATAGTCACATAGCGTTTGCAAAAAATTGTTTGCGATTCTATATAATGTAAAAAAAAATTTAAGAAAGTTTGCAGAATTGCAGTTTTACAATTAGAAACCATGAGTTTCACATAATATTAGTACTTTGGGCGACTTTAATTCTTTTTGTTGTTTTGTTACAATCTAATGTAGTCGGGGTTAATTTCTTCTCTTTGGTGGGTTGTTGAAATGTTGGTATAATAAGGACCACACCATATGCTCTACCTTGACGACCCATACCCTAATCTTTCCTACCAAAACATGATTTTTTTTGCACTCTTTGGCTCTGGCCTCTGGATATATATATTTATCTTGCCTTACTATCTTGCTACATATATATACTTCGTTCTTTTAAATACACTTTCTATTGTTAGTTTGAGTTTATTAGAAATTATAATTTTTGATAAATTTCATTTCTTATTAATTTAACGAGTCTTTCTCCTAATTTTATAAATTTTTAATAAACTTTAATCAATAGAAAAATATGTAAAAAAAACACTTCTCTTAATTTCCAGTTTAATTTATGCTAGCTGTACATATTTTTTATGTGTACAATTAAAACCTGAGATCTTAAGCAAATTACTCTATCTTTCACGGTTAGATCAACCTTTAGTGGTTGAGTTTTATACATTGTTCTAATCTCAAATTCAGAAAAGAAAAGGGAAAAATTTCTTCATCTCCCGATAAGGAAGTTATGAAGCAGGTGAGACAGTTCACTTTTGTATACTTATACCTCATCTTTTACGCATCACTCCAGATTATCATCGTACTCTTAAAGTTTTCCATGCTCTAGATGATGACCAAAAGTATATTCTCTCTCCTTTTGTTGGGCAAAAGTTGTGAAAATGACAAAGCAGCACCCACATGATAATAATAACCCCACCTCCTCTCTAGCTACTTTCCATTGGTGAACGGACAGCAGTGGAAATGGCAACACTACTCCAAAACAAGATATTTTAAAGTTTCAATTTCAGCAATGGAAAGTGTATTGGAATTTAGAGTTAACAAATTGATAGCTCCAATCCTTATGAAATGGTCCAGAATACATGTCCGGCTTGCACCACTTAGTTCAGCACTATTAGGGGTGGAGAATTTCTTATCCCCAATGGGAGACAACAATGTGTGCGACGGGCAATGGCCAACTCATATATTAGGACACCCTATTCATTTTCTATGGTTGAGTTTATCAAAGAAAACAAGATTCTATTTTTGGATTGAGGTCTTTTGTAGTTTCAACTATTGAGATCCTCTGAGGCATTTATTTGAAAAACTCTCCAGAGGGCATGGTAGTTAAGGCTAACCTAAGGATAAAATAAGTAAAACTTATGTTTTAGATCCATCAATAAAAAAATATTTATTATTAATTTTTATAAAAAAAAGTCACATATATTAATAAAAAAATCATATATATATTGAAAAAAAAAGGTCTAACATATAATATATTATCTAAAGTAATTTTTTTGAAAAATTTGTTTTAGGTCCTCTCACCATTGGATCGGTAGTTAATATTGAAATAATTTATTTATTAATACTTTGCATTAAGATACAATTATTTTAGAGTTTAACAAATTGGGAAAAATTTGAACAATCAATCAAGTAGGAATATTGGTCGATTTTTTTTAATGAAAGAATATTCATTGATATGAATTTTAAATTAATTATTAGGAAGGTTATATTACTTATCATACACAATAATTTGTAATCGAGGAAAATATGAAAAAATTTAACATTATAGGTAGATATTTATTATTATTATTATTATTTATTCACTTTTATATGGTTAACACTTTTTAGCGTTTTTCAAAAATTACAGTTTTGTTTTCTTCTTTCATGGTTTGATAGCATTTTTAGATTTAGATTAACGTTAAAGTTCATGCATGCGTAATAAAGTTTGTGTTTACCTTTTTAATAGGTTGATCTTATGATAAAAGAAAACTATTATTTTAACCTATGATAAGATAAATGTTTATTTTTATAAAAATAAAGTTTATAATAAATATTTTCTTGAAAATATAAAAATATTTATTTATTATGAATCTTAATTGTAAACAATTTCTTTAAAAAATACTATTGAAATTCAATTTAGATATAAAATAAAGTTGGTGAATTCATAAGGATAAGTTATTAAGAAAATCAGATATTCAGATAATGATTAAATGAGGGTATAGTTTAAAATGGTTGAAAGAGAGATATTTTGACTAGATGTGAAGGATGTGAAGTGCACCTCAAAAGAAACAAGAAAGAGAATATTGAGAGTATCTAATTGAGAAGGTAAGAAGAGTGAGTCTGATTCTAAATTGTGTAGTATAGGGGTAGATCTAATGCTTTAAGATTCTATAAAAGGCAATTTTAAAAATGTGAAAATAAATTATTGGTTTAAAAAGTTAATTTTTGAGTCAAAATTGTTTAAAAAATATATTTATTTGAAAAGGAAGCTATAATTATAACTTTCTTTGGAAATTAATCAAAATATAACTTTGTAAAATAATTAAAATGTAACTTTAAAAATAAACAAACTTTAATTTATTACTTTTGTTTGGTCAGTAGGGTTTCCCCCACTAAAGACAAAAGATGTCTGGGGTTCTATTACAGAACGTGATTCCACAATTATTTTAAAGTAATCTAAGAGGCAGTTTGGATCCTTTCCAGCTGCATTCGGCCCAGTTAACATCTAATTGTTGAATTTGTTACCACACAATTAATAAGAGAGGAAAAGATTACGGATAGTTAATAATGGAGAGGACTGTTGCTAGAGAGGATCTTAATTCTCTAAGGGAGCTTCATAGTAACCTTGCAATGGGATGAAGATTAACTAATTGAGTTAATTCAAAATACTGAGAAAAATTCAATCTATATATCACAATATATGCCTCCCAGCGCTTAACTAATTGAGTTAATTCAAAATATAATAAAATTCCTACTTTAAGTATTGACAAAAAAAAAAAAACTGTAAACAGTCGCCCAACTATTTATGCAAAATAAAAAAAACAAATAAATAGTTATAATAAAAATAAAGAACCCTTTTTGAGTGGTTCTTTCTTGTTACAATTATACATTCAATAAAATTGGTATGAGTTTAATGCAACAACAAACTGAGGTTTGATCCTCACAAATGATCTCCATCTTATTTTTCATTCTATCCTTCACCCATCTCCCAGTGGCCCTTTCAAGACAACTTATAAAATCATAATATGGATCTTAAGTATCTTTTTCTATGAAGAAATTACCTCCTTTCAAACTTTAATTAACACTCTAGTGTATGTTTAGATTAATTTATTTTAGAAAAATAGTTACTTTTTAATTTCTTGAGATAATTTTTACAAAAAGAAAAAAAAAGCAGAATGAATCAGTTGCCAAATTCCGGTTAAATTAAACCATGCCTTGCCAATTGATAAATAAAAAGAAGAAAAAAAGCAAAGTCAACTGTAAATAAGTTACACAAATGACTATGATAAGATATATATGAAGTAAATAAATAGTTGGACAAAAAAAGAACTTTTTACGAATCTGAAGTTATACTCTTTTAGCAATGTCATTCATTATGAATATGTAATTTTTATTATTTTGAAAAGGTGTTAAAGTTTGTTTGATTAAGTTTTTGTTAAAAGTAATTATTTACATATATAAAATCCCATAACGTGACGAACTAAAATTTAAATTTCAATTGCCTTCAAATAATACCCATGGAAAACCCAAAAATAAATGAAAGGGGAAAATAAAATATAATGATATATTATGTTCTATTGTTTAGATTCATACTATGAGAAAAATATAATGAAAATTAATAATCTAACCGATTCTATTATTTGTCTTCATTTTTATCTAATTTAAGAAGAATGTTATGGGAAAAAAATATTTTATTCCATCATAACTTATCCAAACAATAAAATGTAAATTTTATTTCATTATATTTTATACTACTTCATTTTATTTTATTTCATCTTATCTCCTTTTGTCTACTCAAATATAGTCGTAATCTTTATGTAGAATATTTTAGTTAAAAATAGGATTGAAGAAACAATTAGTAGAATTTTATAGTTTTAATTGGTTATAGACATTTCACAATCATAAAAAAAAAATTAAAAATCCTTTATACAAAACTTCATTTTAACACATCAATTTTTCAAAATTTGAGCAAATTCACAATATTCATAATCACAAGAAACCATATACAACTTGTCCCTAGACCCTAGCATTTGCCATACATGGAAATTAACCACCAAACCATAAGAAAATAATAGATTTAGAGTTTATTCACTGTCTTACTCGTTCATTGTTAATTTGCAGCCAAACTTTAGAGGAATACATCACCAAGGGCAGGGAACTGATTGCAGAATTGCTAAAGGGAATATCTCTAAGCTTAGGGCTTGAAGAAAACTACATACATAAAAGGATGAATGTAGACTTGGGCTCCCAGTTGCTGGTTATCAACTGTTACCCACCATGTCCTAAGCCTGAACTTGTAATGGGCCTTCCTGCACACACAGACCATGGGCTTCTGACCCTCCTGATGCAAAACGAGCTTGGAGGGCTTCAAATTCAACCCAATGGCAAATGGATTCCGGTCCATCCCTTACCCAACTCCTTTTTCATCAACACAGGGGATCACATGGAGGTAAAACAAAATTCACTCTTGCATGCAATTTACTACCATGCAACCCACTTGCACGTTAACTATTAGGTTTTTTTATGGCCCTTGCTTAACGGTATCCACAAATGCTCAATGGACGACACTAGTTAAGAAATGAAAAAGAAGAAATATTTTATTACAAATCATGTTAGGGTTCATTTAAAAATTAGAGAGAAATGCATTTTTATGCATTGCAATAAAAATTAGAGGGAAACACATTGCTTATCAATGTCCACAAATGCTCAAAGGCCTCAACTTAAGGAACATTCGTCCTAAAGCAAGTCCCTCCTTGCTTCTCACGTAATGTCATTTTCGACTCTTCAACTCCACCCAACAGCTAAACAAGCACATGTTTCCTTAACGAGTGTCCTATTAGTTAGCATTTGGCTTGAAAAAATAAAACATGAAACTTCATATATATTACAAAAATGTTGCTAAAGTTTCATTTCTTGTAGACAAATTGGAATATTCACTCTATATTTAATTATTATTCAGCATTGGAAAAACAAATGAATGCGCGAATTTTGTTCTCAGATACTGAGCAATGGGAAATACAAGAGCGTTGTTCATCGAGCTGTGGCGAACACGAAAGGCATTAGGTTTTCCGTTGGTATAGCACACGGGCCCGAGCTTGACACCATTGTGGGGCCCGCACCGGAGCTTGTTGGTGATGATGATCCTGCTGCATACCGTGCCATCAAATATAGAGATTACATGCAGCTTCAGCAAAACCATGAACTCGACGGTAAGTCATGCTTGGATCGTATTCGAATTTGAATCAAATTAAGCTCCTACCATCGCTTAATTAGTTAGGTATAGCACCATGCATTTCTTGTATCTGAACCATGCTTGTGTTTCATGTATCATTTAATTTCAATTTGAATGTTGATCTACTTGGAATGTAATTTCCACGTGTGTAATTGAAAATGCTTAAATGCATGCACGAATCTGCCTGCCATGGAAAATTAATAAATTGACTTCGTGAAAATAAATTAATGGTCATGTAGATCACGTTAATTTAAAAGAAAATGTTTTTTTAAAGAGCACAATAAAGCTCCACGAGAAGTAATTCTATTTGAGTATGTAATTAGATCAGTAAATTTCTTGCTCCAAGAATTTAAAATATAATTACTTATAATTGGAATAGGATCTCCTATATAAGGAATGGCTTTACATATTTTAAAATAGCAATCTTGATGTATCAAAAAAATTAATTGAACTTGCGAGCACCTCCATCTACTCTTATAACGTGTTTGGAAATAGATTTTCCAACTTTCAGATATCCCACTAATTGAATAAACGCTATTAGCTGTAGCTTTTTACAATTTTCATATCCGGGACGTGAATAATGAAAGATAAAAGTGATTTATGTATCATCATTTAAAAAAAAAACAAAATAAACAAAATGCAATTCTGACTACGGTTTTTTTATGATGGTCTTGTAGAACTTTCCGGTGGCTTAATATTTTGCATCACTTACACTTTGTTATACAAAGATTAGTTGCTTCAAGTTGCTTCAAAATTGAAAAGTAGTTGCCTATTAAGACTAATCAATTTTGGATTCAGTCACTTTAATTTTGGTGACATTTCTTCCTTTTGAGCCTTTAGATTAATCTAACAGGAAAGAATTTTCCATTTGTACTGTTTTAAAAGAATTTTTAACTTAATTATTAATTTATTTGTTTTAAATTTTTTACATTTTAAAATATAAAAATACTATTAAACATGCAGGTTAATTGGTACAAAATTATCACAGTTTAATAAGTGATCGATCTCGAACATCGTTCAAATTTTCATGTTATAAAACTAAAATTAATAAAATTATTTTCACATCTCATAATTTTTTTTACTATGAGCTAGTAATGGTAGTTTAAGAACTAGTACTACAAAATTTTTGATAAATTTATTTATACTAACTATTGATATCTTTCTTTGGAAACAATCTTACTTGGACAATTAGGACTACTATAAGCAGTAAAAATTTTGTCGAGACCATAGGTTAAAGTGAAATAATTTTGTACCAGATAATCTACACGCTTAGTAGTGTTTTTTATGATTTTAAAGTAAAAAAAAGATGTGAAAACTAAATTAATAATTAAACTAGGAATATCTATTAAAAATTAATTAGTAGATGTTTATGGTGAAAATTTGTTTTGATGATTGAAAGTAAATAAATTGATCTTTCACTCTTGATTCTAATTAACCACAAACAACTTATTTTATTTAGAGGGACATAATTATAATTATGAGTTCTTTTTGATTAAACTAGTTGTTGTTGATATGACTTTCAACTAAAGGAAATATGAGATAAGTTGAATAAACAAAAACTCTTGACATAATCATGTATTATTGTCGAAAATACTCATTTTGATTATTAGAGTTTGTAACAAGAATGATTTTCAATAATTAATAAATTAACATATTATAGATCGAAAAGACATTTTTAATCAATATCACATAAGTTGTTTTTTTTATAAGTATATAGTTTTTTTATAATATATATGCTTTTTGAAACATGTAATCAAATTCGATTAAAGGAAATAAAATTGTAATGAAATTAGATCAAAAGACTTGTAAATAAAGAGCTTTGAAAGTAAATCAAATTGAAATACAAAACAATTTAATGGTTGCAAAAAAGTAAAGTGTTGATGAAATGTAAATTGAATTGAAATGCAAGACAAAGTAAAGGTTGTTACATAAAAGTAAAATGCTGATGAAATGTAAATTGAATTGAAATGCAAGACAAAGTAAAGTTTTTAGAAAAGTAAATAATGAACAACAAGTGAATAATTGTTTAGAGAAGAAATTGCAATTAGAAGTATAGAGTTTGGAGAAGAAATGTGGAAGAAGAGAATATCATAAAACGTAAATTAATAAAAGAAAATAAATGATAAAAATTGTAGATTGGATCAAAGTATGAGTTCAAACATACACTTTGTCCTAGTAATAGGTATCCATTTTCCTTGTGCAGCATGTTGGTATAGAGGTTTCTATGAGAACTTTGTAACCAAAGAAAACATATTTACCATTGTGTCTATTTATAGTTTAATTCGACTCAATGATTGATTTACAAGATTCGTATAAATGTACAACTTATTCAAATTAACTATGTACAATGTTAACACCTATATCTTTGTGCTTCTTATAGAAAACTGTTCATAATCATCTTCGTATATTTGATTGAAACAACATACCTTCGATCACCCTTTCTTTACTCTTTTTGAGGAACATGTGACTCTAATAATTTATCTTTAGAGATCATCTTCATCTTCTAAGTTTTGCCTTTTTTATTTATCATCAAACCAAATTATTTTATATCCTTTTCGATGGTCATTTGAACATAACCTGAGTTTCATGTTTTTTTATTCCCTTCAATCCTATTACTTAGAAAATTTTACTTACACTCTCAACAAATGCCCCCAAAAAATATGAGTTTGAACCTTTGAGAACATTTATTTTCTGCACTCAATCGAAACTATAACTCTTTGCGTGTTTACTCAAATTTGAATGAAAAAGTGCTTGTTTATGAATAAGGACAAATATGTCAATCACTATACCCACGTCCACTATTGCTTATTAAGTCAAAAATAGCAATGATTAAATAAAAGTTTTATCTATAATATCATTTAAAGATATATATGTTATTTCATTCAAACTTAGAAGTTTTTTCTTCCTTCTTCCACCTTTTATTTTCACACTCAAAGCAATTCTGAGAACCCCTTCTCTTTCTTCTCTCTACTATCCCCAAACCCTTTCCTTTATCCTAGACTCTCTTCATTCTAAAGTTTCCTTTCAATGGCTGCCTCTTCTGCTTCAACTCAAGGTTGTGTTCTCCCAATCACTTCTTTTGCTACTGAACTCGTAGAGTTCAATGGCAAATGCTTTGCACCCTCACCTGGTTTGGAGGCTGAGACCAAAAAGCTTTGGGAAACTCAGGTAATGATCCCTTTCTCTTTAGCTGAAAAGCAACTAGCTTTTGCAGGTCCATTCAAACTAATCCACCAGCAGAGTCCTTCCATTTCTTCCCAAGTACCGAGGAAGAAATTCCCCCAATCCATGACTATTCGATCAGGATGGATTTCATGAAAGATAACAAGAAATTTTTTCATTCGAAACCCTTATTTGACCGAAAGAATTACATAGCTTGGTTAGAAAGGTTATAGACTAAGTATGCCAATCAATGGAAGAAGATAAGGATTTTTTTTTTTATCTTTTTCAAATTAACAAACTGGACATCTCGAACATTTCGATGGTTATGGCAACTACACTTTTCTGGAATCAAAACACTTTGTGCACTCAAACTGCCTTGCGGCCCAGTTGCCCCAACACTTCTTGATGTTTCCAGAATAACTAGTTTGATGCCCATTGGAGAAAAATATTTGGTTGGCTTTTTTCTAAACACTATCGACCCTAAAATCACAAATTAGAAGAAGAAGTCTTATGGTGGTTTTATGGAAAATCATTAAGGTGTCAACACCAAAACTACTACTCCTTCTATTATTGATCAAGAACACTTAGCCTATATGCTCTACTGGGTTTGCACCCTTTTTTTTTTAAACCAAATCTATTCAAGTCCCGACCAGTTTTTACAACCTTGTTCTTCTACTTCACATTAGGGAACCTCGACTAAACTTAGCCAAATTGCTCTTGGCTAACGTTTTTCAAGCCTTCGTTGATGTTGCTAACAATATCCGTAAAAAAGATTCCACAACCATGCTTTCTGGACCTTTTTGGTTCATCCAATTATGCCTTAACTCGATCTTCAAATCACACTTTCAATGTTATACTCGATTTTCCCCTACCCTCGAATTGGAAGGGGCTAGATTAATTTATTACACCTTAACAGAAAAACCTTCAGAAGAAACTTATAGAAAATTTATTGAAGTTATTTTATCAACCAAAGAGTTTACTGAAGAATTGGCCCCTTTCGTCCAACCAAACATAGCAGTTCTCGCTTGTTTGAAGAAGAATTCCCTGTTGAGACCCCAGGTGAACAAGCCAAATTGATCGAAATATGGACATGCTTTTTGACTTGGGATATTTTAGTTGTTGGTCTCAATGTCAAAGATGTAGCTTTTTATCCTTACCATCTTCAACTTTTCTCTCATCAATTTGGTCTTAGTCAATTGAAACCATATCCAATCATGAAGAAACTCCCAAATCTTGAGGACTTTGTGGTTACAGAAGATAATAGGTGGAACAACTTCTATTCGAAAGAATTTATTACTGCACCAAGGAATTCGATAATTGGTGGAACAACTTCTATTCGAAAAGGACCATTTCACTTGAGAATTGCCTAAAAAAGTTGACTTCATCTCCATTTTTTTGCAAGAAACAACAAAGAAGAAGAAAGGTAAACTCGAATACTATCGTCAAATTTGTTAATTTGACAATTTTTACAAGGAGTTTTATAGCCCTAGAGATATAAATTTGATAGTAAATTTAGAAACTCTATCCCTTTGGAAAATGATTAGGCAAAGCAGACTCAATCAGAAAATAATCAATCCTCGAGCTTTGAACATTTTCGATAAGTATTGCCCAAATAATCTTCCTATTTTCTGTTTTGCCAAATTTGGCCTAATGAATTCTTAGAAAACCTAAGTGGGTCCAAGAAACCTGGTCCTTTGATGCCTTAAACAAACTTGATCCTCCTAGAAAACATAAGATTTTTCCCTTTAAATTTGTTTATGACTCCTACCTTTAATTCGATGATGACGAACTTATGCCTTTGCTTGTTAGTATCCATTGTGTAAAGTTGCTCACTGAAACTCCTTAGGCCTTTATCTTTTTTTATCATGTATATTAAAATATACTTTGTCACATTTTGTTTTCAACAATTCCTCGAAAGATTCTAGAGGATGACGAGTAGAGTGAAGAAAGCGATACGGACGAGCCCCAACAAAATAAAGGTAAAAAAAAAGCTTCAACCAAACCCATGAATGGTACTGCTACCAAGGTACACATAACTTTTGATTCTTTCGGTGAATGTCTTTAATCATTTTTGACGAAGTCATCTGACTTAGGCAATAATTTGGTTTACTTAGTTTGCTATCTAGGTGAAATCAAAGAAGGTTTTAGCTGAGGTTCAGGAAACCTCATTGCCCAAAAAATATACTTTTGGTTCAAAGCAAAACTTTTCAAATTCCAATCCCCCATCAAAAGATATCGAACAATCAAAGGAAACAACTTCTAAACGAATAGTAGGCCTGTGAAACTTTAAGTCACCTATTCATTTTTCTACATATGACTCAACACTTATTTATTATGGTATTCAAGTAAGCAAATTTCCTTCGAAGTATAGACAAAGCAAGAAATGAAAAGCTTCCACAATCATAGTCAATACAGAGAATGATTTAGAAACTTCAACTAGTCTCTCTAAGGTTCAAGTTCTTAAGAAAAAAAAATAGAAGAAACATGTATATTTTTTCAGTGCCTTCTATATATTTTTTGACATACTTCATGGTTTCTAAGATGAATATTTTTTATGTATAAGTATGTTCCAATCCAAAAGCACCTTACTCGTTCCCAATTTCCTAAGAAACCATCAAATCCACCACCATCAAATGTATCTCGCATTGCACATTGGCTTAGTAAGTTTTATTTTCGATTGTCATCCTTTAATTATGCTTTTCCTTTTAAGATGAAGGTGTAATACATATTTCTTCTCCCTAAGACTAAGAGGCTGATAGTGATCAAGATGGGGTATTGTTTACACTGGAATTTGGTAAACAACCGCTAGTCTAAGTTAATTGCTTACGAGACCAACTAGTGAATCTCAGGAGCATGTCAATTATGTGTTTGCTTTAAATGTCAAGTTTCTGATGTTCATCGTTGCAACAAACGCTTGATGGTTTTGAAGTTTGCAGAAAGTAAAATTGTTTAACAGAAATCGAAATGCTGGAAGTAACTAGGCAAGGAAAAGAAAATTGCAGAATGTAAAGGAGCAGTGAGTTCACTCGATCGAATGAACCATTTAAAAGGCAGAAATCATAAAGTGAAACGTAAATTGCATTCGAAATGTAAAGTTTACAGAAATTTAAAATGGTTCACAAACAAACATACATTCTCCTTGTGTACTCGTTTCTCTCTGCGCTGGGTACTTTGAGTGTATAAGGATTTGTATAAATGAATTGCGACCCCGAAATCTGACTAAAAACTGCTATATATAGACATTCGAAAATAAACTACCCTAACGGTCGAACACTATCCGAATGCCATGTGTCCTGCCACGTACATCTTACATGCACATAACTGCTCCTTAGAACGGTTATCCATCTTGCTCGAAGTCGAAGTTGATTTTGTGAAGTTTTGTCGGAAATTGTGCTAAGTCCAGAAATCTAGCTGCCTCGATTTCGACTCGAGTATACACCAGTTCGAATCGCCCAATGATTCGAAGTCCTCTTTCTTGTCTTAGCTTTGTACTTCGCAAATACTTCTTTGAACCTGGGAATACCTTCTTAAAGACTCTCCTCTCTTTTCGATTCGAGCAAGTCCTGACCAGACTCTTGCTCTGTAATACGCTTCGAAACTCGAGACGACATCTAATGCATACTTAGAGCATATTTTAGCTCGTCGAAAATATGGGCTAACAAATTGCCCCCAAAAAATGTCCGCTTCGATTCGAGATCGAAGGAAGATGAGAAGTTGACATTTTTTCTCTTCTTCTACCAGTTTTCCTGAAACGGCGACACGATGGCACGTTTAATGGTAACCGTCGCCTCGATCTCCCACTTCCCATCATTAATTCCACCTTTCTAGGCAGAGTGGGACACGTGTCACGCTGGGGAGTCAAAAGGGAAATCTGATGTGATTGATTTCTGACCCTTGATTATTATATTATTTTCCCTTTTTTAAAGTGAAACCTCCATAAATAGCGCCAAAAAACCTCAGAGAAACCCTTTCAGCTTCTTTGCTTCTGAAACCCTTCTTCTTTGCTGATTCGTATCCATTATCTCCGGCGAGGCTTCCTTATTCTCAGATAACCACTTGCTACTCCTTTCATCATCAAACTCACCGAATCTCTGAGCTTTGCCATTGTTCTTCGTGAACCCAAGCTCTCATCCACTGATTCTATCAGTTACAAAACCCTTCGTAAGAATCATCCTCTCTCAGATTTACAATGTCGCAAGGACAAGCGGCTCCGTTTGCTGGGAAATGGCACCGTTTTACAGTCAGGAACGACGGAGAGAAGGTGGTTCCAGAACCACAAGGTGACGCCGAACACACAGAAATCTGGGAATCGGAGGTGATGATCCCTTTCGCAGTAGAAAGGACAGTTTACGCTTTCGGTGGACCTCTGCCAGACCAAGAGTCACTTTCGAGTTCAATGAACAAGGTATTTCCCTGCTACCCAACTTGCGAACCTAGGATCTTTGATAGTGAGCCTTACAACTTCAATTGTTTAAGCAAACCCCATAAACTCTTTCGATCCGCCCCGTCAATAGCCCATAAGGATTACCTACCTTGGCTTGATCGAGTCGAACAAGTGTATGAGGATTTCTGGAAGACATATGGCATATTTGACTTGATACAATTCTCTCGATTTGGTCCTGAATATCGACCAGAAATGCTGATAGCAGCTATGCATTTTTTCGAGTCTTCTACCAACACCTTTCAGTTTAAATGTGGTATGATGACCCCCACTCTCTTAGACGTAGCCGCCCTCACAGGCCTTAGGCCTAGCGGAGAAACTTATGATCCCACTAAATCTAGTGATAATATCAAGCTAGTATACAAGGAGAACACCTTTTCCAAATATATAGCTGAACACAAAGGATCGGTCGAAGAGGAAGTCTCTGATGAAGAGCATGTAGCCTTCTTGACCTTATGGCTATCTCACTATGTTTTTTGCACAAAATCCTTGCAAGTAGCCAAAAGATTTATTCCAATGGCAATACAAATTCATGAAGGTCAGAACTTTGGATTTGGACGCCTCTTGTTAGCAGTGCTATATGAATCGCTTGGAGAAGCATGTGATGACCTGAAGAAATCGAAGGATGGGTCTTCCTTCTTAGTATCTGGGCCTATGTGGCTTCTCCAGTTGTGGCTTAACGCCACTTTCGAACAAGAAATGGGATTAATAATCCCACAAGATTATGCTGAAGAAGTTGCCAATCGCTCGATCGAAGGCCAGAGAGCACTTCGATTAACACCCAAGACCTTCGATCAAAATCCACAAAAGCTGTTCCTCAAGTACATGAAGATTTTTCTGAGCTTTGACAAGTTTCTTCCCCGACATGCTCCATTCATTAGTCGAGAGGTCGGCCCAGCCTGGTTCACTGATGATTTTCCTGCTGTCGATCCGGACAATGAAGAAGAAGTGAACGAAATATGGTCATTTTACTTGAATCCACAGATCCTGTCTTGTCGTACAGGTGTTCAATCGAACTATTTAGGCTTGGTTGGATACCAGCCTAATTTGGTTTCAAGACAATTTGGCCTCTCGCAAATCCGTCCTAAAAGCTTGTTCGAAGATCCTCGAGATGTTATAAGAGGAGCCAATCTTTCAGAAAAAACTTTCAAGAAGTTTTTGAAGATTTCTCTAGATGAAAACTATAACCTGCATCCTTTTGAGTTCAACCATTCCCACTTCTGCACCATAGGGTTTGTTACCTGGTGGGAGAAATATTATTCGGGCCGTTCAGTTGGAGACACTACTATCATGATCTCCAGACTTGAGAGTGGTTTTACACAACCAACGGTCGAGAATATCCGCTCAAACCTTCAAGCTCGAGGTACTAACTTTTGATTTTCTAAATTGATATGTATTTTTGCCTTTTCTAATATTCTTACTTTCAGGCAAAACAATCATGACAAAGAAAATTGCTGAAACGTCTCGAGCTGATGTGAGACCCAAGAAACCCACTGGGGTGAAGATCCAAGAATGGAAACAAGAAGAGAAGGTAACTCTTCTGAACTTATCTTTTACTCTTAACGTCTTTGCCTCATATTTCTTTATTTTTCAGAGTAAAAAGAAAGATGATAGCACTGAGACTACCACGACCTCAAAACGCTCGAAGCGTGTGGTCATCGAATTCGACGAAGAAAAAGATGCAAGTTTTATTTCTAATGTCAATATTATAACTCTCTTTCAAATCTATATTCTGACATTTCTTTACCCTCATAACACAGGAAGAAGAGGAAAGACCTCTTATAAGAAAAAGAAAATCACCTGAGACTTCGACCAAATCTGCTGACCAAACAGAGGCAGGCAATTCCCAGGCTCAAATGCCTAAGAAGAAAAAGAAAGTGAAGCAGGTTGAGCCTGAACCTTCTGTGACTGTCGAGGGTGGCGAGCCAGCCAGGAAGAAAAAGAAAAAGACCAAGTCTTCAAAAGAACAAGGTGAGAATCAACCTGTTGACGTCCAACCACCTTCGACTGATGTTGACGGCACTGAAGCAGAAACTACTCCCTCTATTGCTGAGATGGGCAACCCTGTCGAGCAACCGGACTTACCACAAGAACAACCTACCGTCGAGGTATCATTCTTAATGTAATTTTAATCATAGCTTATACGAAACTATTTGTTAACCTTTTCCATGACAATTCGAATCAGGTACAAAATGTTTCTGTAGAAGAAATACCCTCATGTGCTCGAACCTCTCCTGCTCCTGAGACGGATGCAGTGAATGTTGAGGAACAGGGTGAAGGTCAAGGTATTCGATCCAGCAGTCCTCATGGATCGAGTCAGAAAAGTTCATCTGAAGAACACTTTTCCGATGAAGAAGCCATGCAAGAGGCTGAAGCTGGAGGTTCAGACATTTTCCCGGCGTCTTCGACATCTAAGCTTTCCGCTAGCATAGGGATCGCAGAGGATACATTTATTCAAATGCAAGACGAAGACCCTGCTGCAGCCCTTCGACTCCTGCTGAACACCAGTCAAGCCAACACCTCAAGTGAAAAAATTCCTGGTGCTTCGTCCTCATCTGATGCTGACATGACCTCTTCAGTACGCCAAGATTGCCTGCTTTTGAAGTTATCAATGGAATACGCACGGGCAGACGTACTTAAATCCATTGAAGAGAACCCCTCCGCTGCTTTTGGGCACTTGAACTTTTTGAAGAAATTGCACAACCCTCTCACTTCTGACGAGATTCTAGGCAAAGTTATCCAAATCGAGTCTATTATCAATCAATTTGCAAGTACTGTGCAGAAAAAGCGCGAAAATGACGCCAGACTGGATGCCCAGAAACAGGCACATATCCTTCTGCTCGAGAAAGCCCGAGCAGCTCAACAAGAAGTCGAACGTCTTACCAAAGAGGCAAAAGAAAGGTCTTCTGACGTCAAAGCCTGTGATGATAACATTTCCTCCTGGGAGGCAACTATTACGAATTTACTGTCTCAGGTCGATGATCTAAGGCAGAAAATTGTAACAGAGCAGGCCAAACGCAAGGAACTCCAGGAGAAGGACGCTAACTCGATTCAAAAACTGGTTGCTGAAAAAGGGAGGGAAGGCTTGAAGGCCTTTAGTGCATCTCAAGCGGTAGCAGATGAGGCGAGAGCTATGGAGAGTGCTGACCAGGTCTTGAGCAAAGAGATGGCCACCCTGAAGAAACTATATGAGGACTTAGTCATGCATTAGTAGAACTTATAATTTTCTTTATTTCGAATTCTGTGTTTCGATTCTACTTTTCGATGTAATATTGACACATGCCCTTTTGTGGCAATTTTACTGTTATCGCCATTTTTATGTTTCCATTACTTCTGTCTATTCTATGCTTATTTTAACTTCGAGCAGTGTTGGTTTATATTTTTTCAAATACTTACCATTTATGCTCAAAGTACGTTTCTGAGGGGTTAGCTCCTCTAACTCATAAGCACCATTTGAATAAATCTGAATTATTTTAAACGGTCCTTCCCAATTCGGGGACCATTTGCCCAAGACTCGATCCTTACTATCCATGGGCAGGATAACCTTCCAAACTAAATCTCCAACATTAAAAGTTTTTGACTTCACTTTCTTATTATAAGCTTTAGCAACTCTTTCTTTTTGTTTAGTCAAAACTTCTAATGCTCTTAATCTCTCCTCGTCTAAATCAACTAACTCATCTGACATCATTTTCCAATAATGGTCGATTAGAATGTCCATTTGTTTTTGTACTCTGGCTGATTGCAAATGTATTTCGACCGGAAGTACAGCATCGTGCCCATAAGTCAGTCGAAATGGGGTAGTATTAGTTGATTCCTTAGGAGATTCTCATCATTGGGTCAAATAACTCAGGGCCTC
>NC_038250.2:44812419-44814133 GCF_000004515.6 Glycine max
CTTTCGTTATATTTTTAGTATTCATTTAGTTTAGATGTCCATATTTTGAGGATAATATTTTTACTTATGTAAAGACTTATTTATTTCACTTTATTTATTATACAAGAGGTATTGTCAAATTATTATAATTTTGAGATTTTATATTCTTTAAGTATGAGTTGTTTTTTTAATGAAGGGTGTTATAGGAGATCCCAAAAATATACCCGAATTTCACAACTGATCCCTGGAAAAAGAAATTCTTGTTGGGTCCTTAAAACTTCAAAAGTTTTCTGGAGGATCTCTGTCATTAGTCTACGTCCAAAACGTGATAATGTGTCCGTTAGTTGGACACATCAACGATACATGTGCGGAGTCACATCACAGGTATAAATGACATGACGTGCCACATGGATTTTTTTTATTTTTATATTTAATTTAATAAACTATTTTATTAAAAAAAGAAAATAAAGTTAAAGTGACTTGAAACACACCTAATGGGTATTGTTTTGAAGCTAAGAGAAACCTGCAACTTGTCTCCTTCTTTCTTTGTTAATGCAACTGAGAGAGACCTTTCGATTGCGAGTGTGGGGGAATCAATTGTTGCGTGGAAGGGTGGGCTTCCTAACATGTGGGTGTGGATGGCGAGAGCTTTATGCTTGGACATCAATGGTGTAGTTCATGCATTTGGACGTTTGACATGGCTTCATACATGTATCGCTGACGTGCCAACTAATGGGCACGTCATCACATTTTGGACGGAGACTAACGACAAGGATCTCCCACAAAACTTTTGAAATTGGACCCAACGAGAAGAAAAAAAATTCAAGGATCAATTGCAAAATTCAAGTATATTTCAGGAATCTCCAACATAATTAAGCCTAAAATAAAATTAAGAAAAGATTTATATATTAATTTTTTTTTAATTCGAAAAAATTTAATAATTCTTGACTAATGATACACACAAAATAGTGTTTATAAAGTTAACTAAATAAAGCAAGTATCTTAGTATTTTATTACCTTATCTTTGAGTAAAAAATCATGAATTCAACTTCTATCAAAATTATTTTTATTTTGTACTTTACTTAACCTCTTGTCACATAACCGCATGAGCATTAATATGTTACATCAAAGTCAATATTTGACTTTAAATGGTCAACTAATGGAAGCATCAAAATTGTTTATTTTAAAATATAAAAAAAAACTAAATATCTTGATTTAAAAATAAAAAGATCAAAATCACAAATTTAAAATTATAGAAAAACTAAAATTAACCTAATTCTTTACATAATTGGATAGATGTCTAGATCCTGTGGAGATGCAGATAGGTACTTGTTTGGGAATAATGTGTTGTGTTAGTGATTGGAAAAAAAAATATAAAGATTTTTTTAAAATAAAAATATCTAAATATAAATGATTTTATATCAAAATTAATTTTAAAAAATCAATTTCGGTTCGAAATTAATTTTACAAATGTTCACTCAAGGTATAGGATAGATTAGTGGACTAATTCTCAGACACATTGACTAACTGTTTACACTGGAATTTGGTAAACAACCGCTAGTCTAAGTTACTTGCTTGCGAGATCAACTAGTGAATCTCAGGAGCATGTCATTTGTGTATTTTGCGTTTAAATGTAAAGCTTTTGAATGTTCATCATTGCAACAAACACTCACTGGTTCGGAATTTGCCAAAAGGGAAATTGTTTAACAGAAATCGAAATGCTGGAAGTAACTTG